>NW_004444114.1:5437737-5465856 GCF_000243295.1 Trichechus manatus latirostris
GCGTGTCCTTTGGACCTGAGGTTCCTGCGCAGAGAAGCTCCCAGACCAAAGGAAGACTGATGACATGGACTTTCCTCCAGAGCCAACGGAGAAAGTGTTCCCTGGAGCTGATGCCCTGAATTTGGACTTGTAGCCTACTGAACTGTGAGACAATAAACTTCCCTTTGTAAAAACCATTCACTTGTGGTATTTCCGTTAGAGCAGCACTAGATGACTGAGACAAAAGCAAAAACCGTATTTTAGGCTATCTTTAAAAAATCAGTTACTCAAGGCAATAAAATAAGATTATTTTTAAAACACTACTATGAACTATTTTGATGTGAAAAATATTTATAAAAATTGTTATTTCAATATATTAATTATCTTGAAATGTTTTTAATGAGTAAAAATATTTGTTAATAAATGACATTACTACAGAGTGATATAAGAATTTTTAACACACATAGCAGCTCTTTTCGGACTTAGCTTCCAGCACTGGTCTGTCCTCTGTCTACTAAGAAAGCTTTCAGTAGATCAATCCAGTATCAGCTTCACATTGATGATCACTTGGACAATGTTGTTGTTATTGTTGTTAGATGTCCTCAAGTCTGTTCCAATTCATAGTGACCCCATGAACAACAGAACAAAACACTGTCCAATACTGTGCCATCTGCACAATCATTGTTATTGTTGAGCCCACTGTTGCAGCCACTGTGTCAAATTCATCTCATTGAGGATCTTCCTCTTTTTCAATGCCCCGCTACTTTACCAAGCATGATGTCCTTCTCCAGGGACTGACCCCTCCTGATAACATGTCCAAAGTATGTGGGACAACATCTCTCCATCCTCGCTTCTAAGGAACATTCTGGCTGTACTACTTCCAGATTTGTTCGTTCTTCTGGCAATCCATGATATATTCAATATTCTTTGTCAATACCATAATTCAAATGCATCAATTCTTCTTTGCTTCTTTATTCATTGTCCAGCTTTCGCACGCATATGAGGCAACTGAAAACACCAGGCTTGGGTCAGGTACACCTTAAGTTCTCAAAGTTACATCTTTGCTTTTTAACACTTTAAAGAGGTTTTTTGCAGCAGATTTGCCCAATGCAATACATTGTTTGATTTCCTGACTTATGTTTCCATGGACTTTGATTGTGGATCCAAGTAAAACAAAATAGGTGAACAACAGCTGGTTAAAAACAGGAATACTTGAAGCAAGAATCCAACATTATGAAAAATGCTGAAGGAAACACTAGCCATATTTTTATACAGTACAACCTGCGAAAGCCAGAACATGTTTAAGTCGGTAACCTGTCAGAGAAGGAAAATTCAAATATTTTCCACTAATAGAGAGCAACAAAAAAGTGGTAAGCTGCACTCTGTCAAAGACAGAAAGCTTGTAAGACCCAGAAAAACAAGGCAGTCCAGTTAAGTTCCAGCTCTCACAGGTTTCACTGGTTTTGTGAGTGATACCAGGCATATGTTAATATTCTTGGTGTGCTTCCTGTTTGTAAATTCTAAAGGCTGTTGTAGTCATTGCTGGTCAGAACAGACTATTCATTCCCCCACCCAGCCTTAATAAGCATTAGGTTTGTGCTGTAATGTAGGAGTTGGTACCATACCATAAGTAACACTAGGGGGAAAATAACAAAAAAAGAAATAAAAACAGCTGTCTCAATCTGACATTGGAGTTAAACAGAATATACTGATGAACAAATATATTATGCACAATTTTTGTTTGCACCAAAAAACATCTTCAGGGTAAGGGGTCCTTATTTTGAAAAATTTAGGTTTTATGCTCTTTGTAAAGTTTCTTTTTTAAATCTCTCATTATACCTAATTGTTAAGTATAGCTATATGAACCACACTTCACTATATCTCTTCTCCCAATTCCTTTCTTATATTTCTCAAATATAGAAATTGGTTTTCATTTTAGTTCATATAATTGTAGAGCTTATGTGAACATTAGTCTACATCTTATTGTGGGGTTGAAAAAAATGAGGACTAAAGAAATTAACTTCCTAATATTGCTCAATTAGCTATTGATAAAATTGGAACACAGTTCCAAACTTTCTAAATTCCATTACAGAATTTATTCACTATGTCCTAACATTTCCCCTACCTTTTTCACATCCATATAAAATGCGTGGCCACAACCAAATGCTAAAATTCACCAACCTCAATAACCTAAATATGTAAATGTCCTCTTAATAATCAATCCAGAATGACTTTAGTGTTTTTTCCTTATACTTTAGGCATCCATCTATCACCTAATTTCATTCTGCATACTGAAAAATACATTATTGCAACTACACCTACTCCTCACTTACCATCTGATTATCTGACATTTCGCATTTATGACAATAGTAAAAAATCTACTATCCGACTATTGTTTGCATTAACAACATACATTTGGCAGTAACGAACACCAAAATGCAAGGCAAGGGTAACACTGGCTGTGTTGTTGGTTAAGGTTATGTGTCAACTTGGCCAGACCATGATTTTCAGTGGTTTGGCAGTTACATAATGATGTAATTTGGCAGTTATATAATGATATGGTCATCTTCCAGTTTGTGATCTAATGTGGTTATTCTCCATTTTCACGTAACACCAATATTCACATAACTACCTGGCCTTTGGAACCTAACCAGGTTGACAAGTGAGGAATGTGTGTAATTTATTAATTAATACTGGTACACTGAAAGGTCTAACACTAAGACAAACTATTCATTCATTTAACCCAGTGTCACATTCTTTAATTGTGTTTGTGCCAATATTAAAACTAATTTATCAGACTGAAAGTTGACCTAAGCTTCATCTGTCATTGTTTTTATAATATGATATGCTAGAAGGAAAATTTTTGTCTGTTTTATAAAATTAAGGAAACAGAGAAATAACTAAGTGATAACAGGCATTGTTTTTATATTAACAAACAAAACCAGTGGTGAACGGTGGCAATGCCTGCAGAAGGGATCAACAGAGTACATAAAACTTAATATTTACCAGGCCAAAATTATCTGAAAATATGTATGATAATTAGACAAAACTTAATGATTGACACTTTTTTACATACATCTGTATTTGTGTCTATGTATATGTTATTTTATAGCTCTAAGTGTGTTTCATACCAGAAATACCTATCCTTTTGGGACTCTAGGTGTTCCTAAGGTAAGCAGATCTTAGACTCTCACATCATAGTGCCACCACAGTTAGAAATTACTTAACAAACTCTACTTTTATTCATTGAAGTCTGCTTACATAGGCACTATTAAACATATCTGCATCCTTCTTGTTCTTAGATTTTTTCAGAGATTAAGTATTCGTTTAAGAATATATTTCTGTTGTGTTTTCAATTTGTGAAAAATTTATGTCAATAGGTCTAACAATCTAATATATCTAGAGAGTACCAGGCATTGATAGGTGCTAGAATAAAATTCTCACAAGAATAAGATAAACGTGTAATATTTACTTTACTGGTTTGAAAATAAAAACTACCGGTATGTTACAGCATCACTCAATTCATTACAATGCATTATTTTCTGAGAATTTAAAAAATATTGCATGTGCTTTTCAAGTATGACTACAAAGGAACAGCTCAGAATGCAGTGACACCTAATGGCAAAGATATCTTTAAAGGCCATAAATTTATTTTCTAATAAATATTATATTTATAGCATAACTGTCTTATGTATTGCTACCCACCAATAATCTGAAATATCATGAAGATAAAACAGAAATGCTGAAACTTGATTTTTTTTTAACTAAAGTAATATATACAGATGAAGGAAGGGAAAAAAACTTTTTATGGCTTAAAAAGTGTTGTTTTAAAATTACAATACCCCTTTAGTATAAAATTACAGAGTGATGAAATTAGCCTTAGAGATCATAATTGAATGAAATGCATCTTTCATTCCTCTAACAATCTCAACTGGTTTCTACTGTTGGATGAACAGAAAGTTAATCACCTTGATTTTGATTAATATTTGGATTAAAATTTGTGAGAGAGATTTATTGGATGTACATTTCACCTGGAGTAGAAAGCAAAAGTCCTTAGTGCAATGACTTATTAGTTATGTCAGAGCTGACACTGTTGATTAGTAACACTGTCTAACTTAATGCACATCCAAATTATGCTTCTAATAACTGTACTAATAATAGAGAGAAGAATAATAGTTAAGTACACCCTTATTTTAAATTCATAATACTTTCTAGAAAATATTAAGAAGTAATAATACTTCTTAATACTTTCTAGAAGTTTACATTACATGTTCACCATAATTTAGGGAGCAAACTTAAGTGACATAAGAATAAAATCACTAAGATATCCTAGACAATACAAAGAGTCCTTGATGACACCTGAGGGCAATGCAAATCATGTAAAAAGTATAATAAGGAACACTTTGCTGGAAGACATAATATATCATCCCATTTTCAGTTTTTTAGAAATGTAGATTTTACATTCTGTGTTTTATCAAATATTCCTCAGTGCGAACTAAGCAATACCAGTGCCTTAAATTTAACAATCATTATTGTTTTCAATGTGGTGACACATTTTATTCACCCACCAATTTTGTACTTCAATTCGAACATTCTTATGGCGAAAATATTCTGTCAATTGTCTTAGGCTTCTCAGGCATAATGTCCTAGTTGATGATTGTGATCTCAGAGGATAAAATATTGTTTGCTCCTAGGAAAAGCATAAATAAATGCTTCTTTCTTCTTGTTGGCAGAAAGTATTTTACTATGACCGATAACAACAAAAATATGCTAGTGATTTGTGTAATGTATGAATGAGTACACTGAATGTTCTCTTGTAGAAATATATAACTGAGGATAGCTCATTTACAATCAGTTCTGTGAGTACAAGAATGAGATAAAGAAAGGAGCATATATTTAACTGTTAAAACATGAGATCCTCCATATTAGATACGAGGCAAAACACAAACTGTGCAGTTGACTGGAAATGCCACCTAATCCATGCTTAATTAAAGCAGTGCTCTAAACTCCTGCTGTATTTAGGGAGTAAACAGTGTGGGACGACTGATGTATGAAGAAAATAGCAGTCAGCGTGGCTAATCTCAAAGACTAGAGCTTTCTAGCTACATAAATCAGAGCGACTTTTGAATAGCCTCATAAAACACAGTATCATTGCCATTCCACTCACGACTTTTTGGTTCTTCCTACAGCATGCAGATCATTAGAAAACTTCTAAGCAATCAAGTAATGTGGGTCTGATGAAATTAATCAATGCACAGGCTGAAAGCAGAAGCATAATTCAAAACTGCATAGTTTTTATATGTCAAAAGACCTTTCTTTTATTGGGGAAAAAATATCACAATGAATGTGATTCATTTCTAAAGACTGTGTGTGTGCATGTGTATTACATATATGTAATGTATCAAATATCTTTGAAGTATGATTTAACAGAAACTCAAAGTAACTAAAATATTATACATTTTTACTGAAATAAACACATTTTCATTTCAATCATTATAGGTTAATCATTACAGTATGTCTTATCACTGCAGTGAACTAATGTGTATTAAAATACACATTAAAATATATCAGAGTTTTTAAAATATATAATTGACTTCGTCAAACTACCTGCATGACGTGAAAACACAGAAAGAGAAGATTTCATACATTCAATCTGGTTCAACACCAAAAGTATGCAATATTTAAAGAACCTATTAGAGAAGCGTTTCTTATCTTTCCAGTTGGCTTGAACTACATATTGCAGCTACTTTCGGTTTGAACACATCACAAGAGACTGGGAAAACCTTTCATTTCTGCGTATCTCCTAGTATATGTTGAGTTGAAATATTCCTTTTCCCTCCAGTTTCAACAATTTCATCCCTTTAGTCCTGAAATACATTTCTCCATGAGCATACTTCTCACATTAAGTATTTAAATGAAGGCAATCATCTCCTGAAAAAAATATAATTTTCTTTTACTATTCAAGTAAGTGACTAAACTGATCTAATGCATGTTAATTTGTGCTTTACGATTTTAATATGGGCATTTGAGTTTTGAATTTATTGTGCTTATACTCAGAGTGGACATGAGGGGAGAGAGGTTTTTAATCTCTAAAGTGTACACAAATTAGTCTAGATCATTCATTCTTTTATAAAGTTAAGGGTTAACTCTTTTGCAGTATACTATAAAAGGTAAGTTTTTGAAACAATCATCCATTTGCTAACATTAGGTAGTCTATAAAAGCAGCTAATCCTGTTGTCTAATGTACTAATTGCATTAAAGTCAAATGAATTGGCTGAGAAACAATTACTTGGTATATTTCTTTTAGTAAGATATACGCAGTTAATGCAAAGAACCTGCTTTCTAAAGAATTCTGTAATTTGTACAAAGTCACTGGTTATGAATAAGTAAGCCATGTCACACTGACAGATAACAGTTCTTTTCTATTTTGAAATAAATGCCCAGACTGTATTGCAAAATAGTATTCATCTGGTAAAGGATAGCAGGAGCTGTTGGTGTTTGTAAACAATGTATTTATCCTGTAGACCACTGAATAAACAATAAAATAAGTATTTATCAACAAGGCTTCTCTCTTGAGGAATGAAGAATGTAAGACAGAAATTTGTAATCATAAAATGACTAAAACAAGTATGTTTACACATATGTTTATATTATGCATTCTTGCTCTAGTCATTTATAACTGGATAGAAATTTATCATTTCTTTAACAGCAACACAGTTCATTTCTAAACTCTACTAGAACATTACTGAGCCCCTCAATGAGACCATAATTCCTCCCTTTGAAGTTCTGAACCCACAAGCACTGTAAGCCCCCAGGCAAAACGGGATGGAGCAGGCAAGCTATCTAGTGCTTAAATTCCTTCATGCATAAGGGCAAGGTTTTCTGAATCCTGGACTCATTACCCCTTGCACAGAATCATATACGTTTCTACTGATATAAATGATAGAGAGTGGCGGACATGTTTACAAAGACAGCCTCTGACACCAAGAGGGGGAGCCCCCTGTTAGCTGAGGGGCTGGCCGCTGTGGGCGCGCACACCAGACAGAAGGCCCTCCCTTGGACAGACACAGCCACCTGCGGTAGGTTCCTCCAAGGTGTGTGTGTGTGTGTGTGTGTGTGTGTGTGGGTGTGGGTGTGTGTGTGGGTGTGGGTGTGTGTGTGTGTTGGGCGGAGGATGGGCAGGCAGACCGAAAGAGAAGAAGCTGCGACCCATCTGTCGCCTCGATTTGCAGAACACCAAGCCCTGTGGACAGATAAAAGTCCTGTGCTCAGAAAAATTCCCCACGAGGGGCCTCTGCAGACCAGCCAATGAACCTTGCTGGCCCGGGGACGCGAATTTCCGAAAAGGAAATCGTCGCATTAACGCAGAAGACTGCAAGAGCTTGTCTCCGCTCAGCTCTCGCGGATTAGCAAGTGAGAAGAGTTGGAGCCTGAAGCTGAGAGCGCTGTGCATGATAATGACACGCAGCCCCCAACCCGCCCCCGCCCGCCGCGGCCCGTCAGGTCGCCAATAGGTGGGGCCACGAGCAGCTCCAAGCCTGCTCTGCCGTCCCTTCCGGAGTCCGGGCGACCCCGTGGTAGCCTCAGCGCGTCTGCTATTCGCCTTACGCAGCAACTCGGAATTGACTGCGAGGCAAGGTGGGTGTCGGGGAGGCCACCCCCAAGGGCGGCCCGCGGTATTTGCTCCCCACGTTTCCCAAGCGTCCCGGGTCCAGTCTCGCCACCCTTCCAGGCCCGGGGAGTGTGTGGGAGGCGGCGAGGGGGGCAGCTCCCAGACCTCGGCTATTCTGCCGCCAGCTCCTCCCGCCACCGTCTCGGCAACTCTGCTCGAGGACCGCAAAGCCAGGAGGACGCGAAGAGGCGAGCGACGCTGGGGGCGCATCCGGCACTCCCATCACCATCCTACAACGATGCGGTGAACGCAGCCGGCTCACGTTGCAAAACCACCTGTTCGATCCGAAGGGAGCTCCCCCCACCCCCTCCCCCAGTTCGACTCACAGGTGATACCTCCTCGGTTCCTCAGGTTTTTTTTTTTTTTTTTAATGGAGCAATTGTATATCCGGGAAAGAATATGGACGGTAGAGTCGATTAAACTTCATTTCCCCCACACACTTAGCATCACCTCCCTCAGCTCCCCAGCACGCACGCACACTGAGGCAAACTCGAGACCCCCACGAATCCAGCCCACGCTCTATAATATTCACCGGGAAACAACAGCGCAAGTCACAGTTCGAACATCCACATTCTTCCAGAAAACTGAACAAGTGTGAGGGAAGAATAACGGGAAGGGGCAAAGAACAGCAGCCACCTCCAACAAGCTACACAGAGGGCGGAGAGGGGGGAAGCAAAGGGGAACACTTGCAAACGGAAACAAAGTATCCACGAGCAGCACGAGCCCTTTCTTACCGATGTGTATGATTGAATCCGCATTCGCTGAGTCCCAGGTTCGAGACCACCAGATGGACAAAACCAAGAGCAAAGGGAAAACTTCCATCTCCTCGTATGCTGACTCCTTTTAAGAATAGATTTTCTTTCAGTTTTGTTTTTTTTTTAAAAAAAAAGTCCAAAGAGTTTGAGGTCACGATAGTTTAGTGCAGGTTTTTCTCTCTTCCTAAATTCCTATTGCCAGGAAAAAAGGGGGAAAAAAAAAAAAAGCCTTTAATCGCCGTTGAAGAAGGCAGCGGGAATGAGAGAAAAGAGCCCAGACTGAGGAAGCCTCCTTCGCAAAGCCGTGTCACTTGGAGGGGAATTTTGGCATCGCCAGAGTTGTTTGCAGTTTGGCTTTTAAAAAATGTATCCAGCCTCGGTTGCTCTCGGGCAGGGGGAGAGGCTGGAGCTCAAACCATCCCCATCGCTGCGCTGGGGCCGCGGGTCTCGGGTCCCAGCTCCGCCGCAACTTCCAACAGACCACCCCCACTCACGCCGGATGTTCCCCTCACGGCCCCCTCCCCCAGCCGAAAAGCACCCCCACCCCCGCCCCAACGGCCCGCAGAGAATCACTTGTCTTCGCTGCCAAAATAAAATCTAAGTGGGAAGGAAGATTAGGAGATTCCAAGCAGAGGAGCCAGATTCCAGCAGGGAGGGAAAAATGCCCTCACCGAGAGGGGTAGAAAAAGTGAACTTCAAGGTAATGCAGATAGTAATGCAGAGAAAATTCCTTTTCTGCGCGAGGCGGGGAGCGGAGCTCGGCGAGGCGGGCCCGGGGAGCCGGTTCGCTTAGTCGCGGTGGCGGGGGAGTTGCGCCGGGCGCGAGCAGCGGGGTTGGGCGGGCGGAGGAAAGCTGCCGCGGGCTGCAAGACGCTTTTGGAGCGGTTCGCCTGGCGGGCTGCAGGAATCGAGCAAGGAGCGAGCGTGGCAGCTTCAGCACCAGCCCCACGTTGCCTAGAAATGGATCACCTAGGAGAAGGAGCGAGCCCGCGAGAGAGCGGTGCTGGCAGGCGGAGAGGGGAAAACCGAGAGAGGAAGAGCTTCTCTCTAATAACCACCTCCTCCCCCTATCTGCAATACAAGGGAGAAACAAAATAGTGTTCTCATTTCCCTTGGAATCTTTCACCGGGACTGAGAAAAAGGCAGGACTGTAAGAGAAAAGACATTGAAGCTTTTTTTTTTTTTTAAACAAGCCATCCCACTTATTTAACCTTGCTCTTCTCCAACAGGTATCAGACTTTTTTAGTCTTTGTCTAGAATTGGTCACATTGGTTGAAAATAAATTAGGGACACCTGGCCACTAAGGGAAAAGGAGACCTAGAAAGCTTTTAATGAGATTTTAATTATAAAATTATAAAAAGGAGAGAATGTGCTAATTACCTTTTATATAGCAATTTTTTTTTCTGTCTCCAGTGTATTTTTTTAAGGCAATCAAGATATAGAAAGGATAACGATCTTGAAATAAAAAAAAAATTAAGCAGAAATAAATGCTTCAGTGAAACATTTGATCAAAATATTACATTATCTGGGAGAATGTAGCTAAGTAACAGACCTATGCAGATAAATTCAGAATGAGGAAGTTGGTTGCCCTTCCACGGAGAGTGCCAAAGAAATACTGAATGACAGCCTGCCAGTCCCCAAATGAAAGTGTTTTCTGTAAGCTTATTTTATACCTTAACAATAAAGTGTTATCGTTATGACTCCCTTCCAATTATTAGCTTATATCTAGTCTGGTCTCATTTCAGACTGGAGATTTATTGACACAACCAAGTAGCTAGCTGTGGTCAGGTATCAATGAACCTAACATTATTCTACTTGGAATCCCTTGGATATTTTGCTACTTCAGATGTATGAATGTCAAACTCCTCAAAGAACCTTTCAGAGCCTTCCCTTGCCTCCAAGTTTGGTAAACCACTTTTCTTCTTACTCTCTTACTTAAGTCCTTCTCTCTAGCCTGGTGAATTGGGCTGTTATTTCTCCAGTACAAGTGTGCATACTCACCTCTGTGAAATGCTCACATTCTTTCATCTTGTTGTTGCCTGAACATTCCAGAAACAATCCGCCTTATTGTTACTTACATTAATAGTTTTGCCTGGAAAGCAGCTACTCCTCCTTTCAACCACCCTTTTCAGCCCACCTCCCAATAATTATTCCTCAAGGCCTAGCTCAAATTCATTCTGCTCATGATGTCCAAATCTGTAATACGGAATAAATCTATCCTTCTTCTATGTCATCATAGCACACTCCACCTTTGTATTAAAGTTAGGCAAGACTAGCTCTGAATTAGATCAGCACCTTGAGAGTGAGCACCATAGCTTATTCACATTTTATTTATTGTAGCATTTTACAACAGACTCTTGTTTACTTGAATTTCATCACTTCCTTCTGAATCTGGAACAAAGCAGTACTTCCAAGAAGCCATCATGAGTAATTCCTCTCAGTTTTACTCACTTATCTTTTTTCCACTAGTATACATGGACTCAATATTGGTTGCATTATTGTTGTTAATGTCATTTTACTTTTTAAAGGGATCTGATACATTTTCATGAATTATACTTTGCTGTGACAGATAATGAAATCTTTAAAAGAAAGACGCATCTTCCCATAACTTGCCTCTACTATGTTATTCACGGGGTATTTGCAAATATTGGTGAGTCGGTATGTGCTCTGTGAAGAAAAAAAATTGTGGAAAAGTATTTAAAATAGAAAGATCACCATAACATTCTAGAATTAGAGAACTAAGAAGAACCTCAAGATGTTTGTTGACCCAATCTTGGACTAATGTCATTCCTGGAGATAGCTGAATATAGTTTATATTCGTATCATCTCCTTTCTTGCAAATCTGATCTAGTGTACTAGGAGCAAGACATTCTCATTATTCCAACATCTTCCAGTTTAGTGGTTCTTTGGTTCTCAACCTTGGCTTCACTTTGGAATAACCTGGGAAGCTATTCAAAAGGATGACTTTAAACAAATTTAATCAGAATTTCTGGGGTTTGAGGTCCAGACTACAATATATTTCAAAGTCTCTCTAGGTGATTTTAAGAACAGCCATAATTCACTTTTCTAATACCCAGTGAGTCTCGCAAAAAAAAAAAAAAAAAACATAAATGCATGATAATGACCGTTCTCACCAGTCAGATGAGATAGTAGAACCATGAGTTGTTCTGCTTTCCAGAAAGTTAGAGCAAAACTAAAATACAACATTGGTGTATTGATTTCTGATTTAAAAATATCAATATTTTCACTGTCCAAATAACTTCTATACCCATAAGTTTAAACACATTTTTAATAATATATTAACCATATTTTCTACTATTTTAGAATATTTAATATTGTGACATAAGATTTTGTTAGATGGTGTGGTGTGATAGATTACATTTGTGTGGCCTCTCTAGCCACAGTCTTATAACTGCTACCCAGGTGATTGGGTGGGACTGTGTGATAAGGTAATTGAGGCCTACCAAGGGAATTGGTCAGTTTTGCCTTAAGAGAGTCAATTCCAGAGCAGAGAGGAGGTTCCTACCACCACCAAGGAAGAACAGCCAGGAACAGAGAGAACATCCTTTGGACCTGGGATCCCTGCGCTGAGAAGTTCCTGGAAACAGGAGACCGAAAGAGCAAGCTGTAACCCTGAAGACGGAAAGAAGCAGTGGCAGGAGAGACCCAGCAGGAGAGATCCAGAAACAGGAGACACACAGTGGGCTTCCCTGGACCACAGAGAGAAAGCTGAGTGCCCTTTGGGAGAGGCGTAGGGCCAGGGAGAGATGTGCCTGCGAGCATAGTTGAGAAGAGGCTGTCCTGATGGAAGAACTGTATCGTGAGTGTTCCTGAGTCTGAAATGTAACTATTGCTTCCCTAATAAACCTGATAATTGTGAATATGGTCCGTGAATTCTGTGTGGCCATTGCAATGAATTATGGAACCCTGCAGAGAAGTAGAGACTGTTGTGCGAGGGACGGTTGGCATCAGAATTAGTAAG
This sequence comes from Trichechus manatus latirostris, assembly GCF_000243295.1. Classification (NCBI taxonomy): domain Eukaryota; kingdom Metazoa; phylum Chordata; class Mammalia; order Sirenia; family Trichechidae; genus Trichechus; species Trichechus manatus. The sequence continues at coordinate 5,450,126 of NW_004444114.1, forward strand.
ATGGCGGAGCCAGGAGGCTTGTATGGCCTCCACCTCGTGGAAGTCAGCTCTGCGCTGCTGATCTTGGTTCTTCTTCCCGCTTGTGGGGTTGGAAGAGGTCAGACACTGCCCCTGTGCCATTTTTACCAGTGGATACAAAGCTTTTTAATGTGCAAGTTAGAATGTTAAGTTTGGGGGGGGGGACAATAACAAATTCACTGATTGTGTTTTATGTAGGCTTTTTATGAAGCCTACTTCTTTTTATTAAGGCTGTGTAGCTTTAACACAAACCTTCTATGAAAAAGGTTGATGTGCCTGGTTTACTGCAATGAAATTCAAAATTTTGTGAAGTTCTAGCATATTTTGGGGGAGAAAATAACATTTATTCACTAATGTTTTATAACCAATGAATAATTTTTTGGAATAAAAAGTGAACCATAAATTATGAATTTACTAATTATTTTTTTCACGATGGAGACTGTCACTTCAATCAGGCATTATCTGTGATTTGAACAATAAAAATTTGAAGAAAGGGTAGATAATCTAAATAGTTTAGGACAGATAATAATTGTTAATAAAAAAGCAATTTAAAAGAAAGTTTAATTTGTTTTATTGGGTGATGTGTGTCAATTCCTTTAATCATGTGCAAAGCAGAGTAATGGAAATCCTTGGAACATAAAATTATTTTATTTTCATTTTTCGTATTTCTAAGAATAATACCCAAACTTAAAAAAAAAAATTGACTGCTCATTGAATGTCAACTTACACCAGCCAATTTCAAAGCATTCTTGAATAATATTTCAATAACCCAAGAGTTTTATTTTGTTTTAGTATAAAATGTATAAGTTTATGAGATGGCCTGTTTGCAACTTAAAAGGAAAAATTAGCTGTCAAAAGAATATCACAGAAAAAGCAGAGATGCAATGTATTTTCATCATTATTTTTAATTCTTTATCATTTAATCATTGAAAGTATAGCTAACCACACAAAAGATTCTAGGTACAAGTTTAACATGACCAACTAGAAAGGAAGGATATAAGAGGACAATGACTGATCACCTTGCAGAAAAAAAAAAACACATTCTTTTTTAGCTGAGATGCTGAAAGGACAACATTTATACTTCACAGATTAAAGAAGAGCTCAATGGAACTTGCAATGCTTTCTTGTTCAGTGCCTTGGTTTTCTCTAATGAATGGGGAAATCCCAGTTGTACTGATAATTATTTGAAGACTTAGTTTTAGGAATTAGGATTTTTCTTTTAACTTCTAAATATACTTCAAGAAAATTACTAAATCATATATTTCTATGTAATATATTCACATAGGATATACTTTGCCCTTATTTTTTTCAGATTAACCTCCCACTGACCACTTTCTATCAAATTATTTTGTCTGTGACACTACTCCATATCTTATCCTTATTATATCTTTTCCTTTCCTTTTTTTCTTCCATTCTTCATTTCTTTTTTCCTTAGAAAATAAACTTTTAATCTCTTTCTTCCTTTCAGAGGTTTCTCTAAAGCTGTGTTGTCCTGTGAGGACAATGTCATGTTCTCTTCTAACTCAATGAGATGTAAATGCCAACTGAATTCAGCAACTGAACTGATTGATAAATTCTTGAATATGAACTCTTTACCTCTTTACCAAACCTTACTAAAGTTAATTCAAGTGAATAACTTCGAATTTCAAAACTTTTTTACTGTCCATACAGTAGCCATGCTATTGAAATACTAGGAGTAGGGATTTAGTTGGTAGACCTCTTTTAGTTGACTCATCCCTCTGGATGATGATGTGACATGTCAAGTGGAATATTAATAAAAACTAAGCAATTGATGGTTGGAGGTCAAATGAGGATTTGTAACCCAAAAGCGGTTCTTTATTGAGATTGGCCCCTCACTACATTCTATTCTGTCCCCACAAGATGGCAGCCATGCTTGATGTAGATTTAATCAGCTTAAGTTTTTATTGTCTGAACATTTAACAGTTTACCAGAGAATCTTATTGACCCACATTAGTCAAAATACTTTATTAAAAAAAAAACAAAAAACCTTGACATTTTAAATGATTTTTTTAGATGACTTGGGTTTCTGAAGTTTTATTTATTCTATTTCTTCCAAAACTTTTCATATGGGAAAAATAGAGATCTATTATTACACTCTTATAATATCTGCTTTATTCACAACTTCTCTGGCTTGAGCAGTTAATGAATAAGTTAATGGCAATAAAATAATCTTTTATAATATGCTCCTAGCTCTTGTATTAAAGGGTAATTAGAACGCTGGGACATTATTTTGTGATTCAAATCTTTGGGTGTACATATTAATGTTTCCAAAATGAGATTAATTTAAATATGTGCTTGTTCAAAAAAAAATATTTTATGTATCTTGAGTTAAAAAATTGCACTTACTTGGCCACATATTATAGAATTACTCCATCAGTTATAATACTGATCTCTCTGGTGTGGCATATCAGTTGAGGAAAATCTCAAGCAAGCCAAATGAGTATATATATATATATGTAATATTATATATTTCTCTGGACTTTCTAATATCTCACATACAAAGAGTGTTTGTAGAATGTGCTATAGATTTAAAAAAATTCAGTTTAAAGTATTATATAATGTATTTTATAGCAGTATATATCATGGGGAAAATTTAAGTAGAGAAACAAAAATTTGATCAATAGTCAATCATTTCTGATATATGTATATTGACTTTAGAAGCATTTTCAAAAGAATCATAGAACTTTATTAACATTTAATTTCATTTCTCAGTGTGTAGGGTTCATAATCAGTATAGATTCCAATACAGTAAATTCTTCATTTCTCATTGGTCCTGAAAATTGGTTGTGAATCTAAGTGCTTAATTGATATATGAATAAACTAATGAGTGACTGAAAATTTTTAAATACTGTAGAATATTGTTAGTGCAGCAAAAGGCAATACCATTTTGACTCAGTCTAAAATAAACAGATTACTGAGGTATCAAAATGGTCTGTTTATGAGATTATTCCACCCATTTATCAGTTCCATAGCTTACAATGCAGATGGGGTTATTTATCTTTGGGTAGGAAATATGGAAGATGTTTTGACAGAGTTCACTGGAAGATGACACAGAAAATTACCTCAGCAACAGACCCTGGATACAAATCTCTGCCCAAATTTAACTTGACCCCTTTGCAGTGTAGTTTACATGACTGAAGAGAACGTAGGAGTGGGGCTAACTCTTAGGTTAGAGCTCATTAATTTTATCTAAAGACTGTTAATACAAATTGTCTTATTGTCAGCATTTTAAGTGATTCCTACCATTTTTTTACACATTGCTGTTTTACTGAATTTATAAATTTCATACAAATAACAATGAATCATAAAGAATTAGACATAACAACATCAGCATGAAAATGAGACAATATTAAACTTTTTAAAATGCCAATGATCTTGGAAATATCTTGGGAAAAAATCAGCATTTCCCACATAGTGTTCTATGGAATACCTTGAACTAGGAAAAAAAAATAGGTTTAATGGTCACAAAAGAATGGAAAATGCTAGATAGATTTTTCTCCTCATAGAGATCCATAGTACCCATTAACATATTAAAAGCATGGAGAAGTCCTATAGGAAACAAATCATTAACCTGTATTTAACTTAGAATATTTCAAACTTATTTAACAATCAAATTAACCTTTTTTGAGTACACAATTAAAATTGTTTCTTATGTTTTTGCAATTCATTTTCTTATTGCAAACATCAAATGGTTTTCATTTACTTATTTGTTTGTTTTTTTTCTTTTCCTGTTTGTGAATGTTTACATTAGTCAGTCTGGAAATCAGTGGGCTGGTATATGATATCTGGGGAGAGATTCTGTTTTGTGCTGTAATAGTAACTCCTCATATCTATTTTGAATTCTTATGATGGAGAAAAAATATACAAGTCAGCATTAAATATGCTTTCTTTTCAAAATACTTTATAGGTTTCCACTTCTACTCCAAATGTAGAAAGCCAGCAGAGAATGTTTCCCCCATCCTAACAATAAGGAAATGCTGGACAATCTATACAAATATAACTTTCCTTGAACCCATCAGCTGAGGTGGCAAGACACCAAAGTAAACTGAATTCCAAGCACCTCTAAGTGGAGACTGGACACAAAATTGATTCACTCTGGCAGAGCACAGAGGAAGATGTAAATGCCATAAAAACAGGTAAGAAGAAATCAGCCAAAATATTAATGAATTTCTCAAAGTTGGATGTGGACTATCATATGGGTTTAGAATAACTGGGAGCCTCAGACACAAGGGAATTCTGCACTCATAAGCTTTTTTCCATGAGCCTACTCAGGGTGCTCAGGAGAAAGAATAGGGGCAGAGCAGGGTACCAGATAGAGCCTCCTCCTAGGTGACTAGGCATGATTGAGGGAGAACAATCTTAAAATATAACCCATTTCCCTGTGCCCATCTCTCTAGGAAGAGAAACACTTTAAGCTGCTAAGTGAGGAGCAGCAAACTTTCTAGCCCTCAAGGCTTAGGCAAATACTCAGTGCTTTGGGTAGAAGCAAAACACATCTGCCCCTGAGTAAGGGTGAATGAATCTTCATTCCTGACACCAGGAACCAGGCTATGATCACTGCCATGGGAGAGGGGCAGGAAAACTTTCATGTGCCAAGAACCTACACCTTATAAAGCAGAGATGTGCTATTGCTGGGGGGCAGGGAAGGGCAAAAAGAATTTCTATTTAAGACTATCCATAAAGGCTGAATTTTGCTGCCATGAGGAGGAGAGTGAAGGGAATAATAACAAGTCCCCATTCCTGACACCCAAGCATATAGGTCTTGTGTAAGACTGAGGCTGACCAAAGAAACCAAAAACATACCCTTGGTTCCACCATGAGCCTAATATTGAGTATGAAGCAATAGCTAAAGTAATAATGAGAAACATTTATTTATACTGAAAAGACAGGAAAGGAGGGGGAAAACAGATCACTGGGGTAAAGAAAAAATACTCCAATTTAAATATAACAATATCAATAATTACATTAAACGTAAATGGTCTGAATCCACTAATAATAGGCTAAAAATGTGATATCAGATAAGACTCAACTGTATGCTATGTGCAAGAAATCCACTTTAAATATATCAATACAGTCATGAGCCGCATAATGTCCATTCAGGCAACATCTGACCACGTATACATCCATGGTCCCAAAGCCCCTAAAGCCTATTATATTAAAAATCTAAGCTACATACAATCATTCAGAACAAATGGGTGCTACTTTGCCACACTCATCAAAATATTATTATTATTACAATATTATTATGTTAAAGATGTTTTAGTGTATCTGGAAGTGTTTCTTTAATGTTTTTTATACATAGAACTATACACTATATACTATATACTAAGATAAACATTTGGCTAACTGACATTAGATGTGAACCATCCCTAACTCTTCCCAACTTACCTATGGATTTGACTTAAAGACAGACTTAGGAACACAACTCGTTCCTAATCTGCGAACTGCCTGTATAAATTATGCTATTCACACAATTACTAAATCACATAAAGTCCTATTTAACAAAATGTATCATGAACGTTAAGTGATGAATGATTGTATAGATAGGTTTAAAGTAAAGAGATGGACAAAGATATGTCATGCAAACATTAATAAATAGAAAACCGGGTAGGTATATTAATACCAGAAAAAGGTGAGTTCAGCACAAGGAGTGTTAGCAGTGATAAATAAGAACATTACATAAAAATAAATGGTCAATTCTTTAAGAATACATAACAAATCTAAATTTGTATATACCTGACAACAGAACTTGAAAGTGCATAAATTAAAAAATGATAGAACTAAAGAAAAGCATGAAAGTCCATAAATATAGTTGAAGAATTCAACACTCCTCTCCCCATAATCAACAGATGGGAAAGCAAAAATAAGTAATAATATAAAACACCTGAATAACACTATTAGCCAAATTAACCTAACTGACATATATAGAACATTCCATTCAATACCTTCAGAATATGCAAAGAAGGATCAGCAGTTGGAAAATATGGCCTTGGTGAAAAGATGAAACCATGCTGGAGATTGCATGACAGAATTTTGCAAGACCAACAACTTCTTCATTGCAAATATCTTTTTTCAACAACATAAATAGGGACTATACACATGAACCTATGGAATACACAGGAATCAAATCGACTACATCTGTGGAAAGAGATGATGGAAAAGTTCAATATCATCAGTAAGAACAAGGCAGGGGCTGACTGCTGAACAGATCATCAATGGCTCATATGCAAGTTCAAGCTGAAGTTGAAGAAAATTAGAACAAGTCCACGAGAGCCAAAGTACGACCTTGAGTATATCCCACCGAATTTAGAAACCATCTATTTCAAGAATAGATTTGAAAAGTTGAACACTAATGACCAAAGACCAGATGAGTTGTGGAATGATATCAAGGACATCATACATGAAGAAAGCAACAGGTCATTAAAAAGAGAGAAAAGAAAAGGCCAACATGGATGTTAGGAGAGACTCTGAAACTTGCTCTTGAACACAGAGTAGCTAAAACAAACTGAAGAAATGATGACGTAAAAGAGGTGAACAGAAGATTTCAAAGGGCAACTCCAGAAGACAAAGTAAAGAATTATAATGACATGTGCAAAGACCTGGAGTTAGAAAACCAAAAGGGAAGAACACGCTGGATATTTCTCAAGTGGAGAAAAACTGAAGAAAAAATTCAAGCCTCAAGTTGCAATTTTGAAGGTTTCTGCGGGGAAAATATTAACGCAGGAAGCATCAAAACAAAATGGAAGGAATACACAGAGTCACTATACCAAAAAGAATTGGTCGATGTTCAGCCATTTCAGGAGATAGCATATGATCAAGAACTAATGATACTAAAGGAAGAGGTCTAAGCTACACTGAAGACATTGGTGAAAAACAAGGCTCCAGGAATTGGCAGAATACCAATTGAGATGTTTCAAAAACGGCACTGAAAGTGCTCACTCGTCTATACCAAGAAATTTGGAAGACAGCTACCTGGCCAACTGACTGGAAGAGATCCATATTTATGCCTATTCCACAGAAAGGTGAGCTAATGGAATGTGGAAATTATAGGACAATATCATTAGTATTACACGCAAGTAAAATTTTGCTGAAGATAGTTCAAAAACGGTTGCAGCAATACATCAACAAGGAACTGCCAGAAATTCAAGCCAGATTCAGAAGAGGACTTGGAACCAGGGATATCATTGCTGATGTCAGATGGATCCTGACTGAAAGCAGAGAACACCAAAAAAGTGTTTACCTGTGTTTTATTGACTATGCAAAGGCACTCAACTGCTTGGATCATAACAAATTAGGGATAACATTGTGAAGAATGGAAATTCCTCAACACTTAATTGTGCTCATGAGGAATCTGTACATAGATCAAGAGGCAGTCTTTCCAACAGAACGAGGGGATACTGAGTAGTTTAAAGTCAGGTAAAGTGTGTGTCAGGGTTGTATCCTTACACCATACTTATTCAATCTGTATGCTGAGCAAATAATCCAAAAAGCTGGACTATATGAAGAATAATGGGGCATCAGGATTGGATGAAGACTCATTAACAGCTTGCATTATGCAGATGACACAACCTTGCTGAAAGTGAAGAGGACTTGAGGCACTTACTGATGAAAATCAAAGACTACAGACTTCAGTATGGATTACACCTCAACATAAAAAAAAAAAAAGTCCTCACTACTAGATCAATAAGCAATATCATGATAAATAGAGACAAGATTGAAGTTGTCAAGGGTTTCATTTTATTTGTGTCCACAATCAACACCCATGGAAGCAACAGTCAAGAAATCAAATGACACATTGCACTGGGAAATCTGCTACAAAAGACCTCTTTGAAGTGTTGAAAAGCAATGACGTCACCTCAAAGACTAAGGTGCACCTGACCCAAGCTATGGTGTTTTTAATTGCCTCATATGCATGTGAAAGCTGGACAATTAACAATGAAGACTGAAGATCTGATGCCTTTGAATTATGGTGTTGGCAAAGAATATTGACCATACCATGTACTGCCAAAAGAACGAACAAATCTGTCTTGGAAGAAGTACAATCAGAAAATCAGAATCCTCCTTAGAAACAAGGATGGCGAGACTACATCTCACATACTTTGGACGTGTTATCAGGAGGGATCAGTTCCTGGAGAAGGACATCATGCTTGGTAACATAGAGGGTCAGCAAAAAAGAGGAAGACCCTCAATGAGACAGACTGACACAGTGGCTGCAACAACGGTCTCAAGCATAGCAATGATTGTGAGGATGGTGCAAGACTGGGCAGTGTTTCATTCTGTTGTACACAGAGTCACTGTGAGTCAGAACCGACTGGAGGGCACCTAACAACAGTAACAGTAAGGAATATCCAGCAAGGTAAAACCTTTTCTTGGCCATAAAAGAAACCTCAACAAATTTAAAGTATTGAAATCATGCAAAGCATAGTAGAAATCAATAAAAAAAATATATTTGGAAAATCCAAATATGTTAAAATATATTGGGAAATTAAAAAAAATAGCTTTAAACAACACATGGATCAAAGAGGAAAGCATGAGGGAAATTAGAGAATATTTTGCATTAGGTGAAAACTAAGACATAAGATAGCAAAATTTATGGTATTGCAGCTAAAGTAATAGGAAAAAACTTAGAGCATTAAAAAGACAAGAATGATATTAAATGGATGATCTAAGCTTCTGCGTTAAAGTACGAGGTTAATACACTAGACTGCTAACCAAAAGACTGGAAGTTCAAGTCCACCCAGAGGTGCCTTGGAAGAAAGTTATGGTGATCTACTTCCTAAAAATCAGTCATTGAAAACCTACGGATCACAGTTCTACTCTAACATACATAGGGTGATCATGAGTAGGAATTTATTTGGCAGCAATTAATTTGGAAGAAAGGCTTGGTGATCTACTTCTGAAAAATCAGCCATTGAAAACCCTACAGAGCACAGTTCTACTCTGACTTACATGGCATCACTTTGAGTAAGTACACATACTCCTCACTTACCGACTACTTGATTATCCAATATTTCGCCTTTATGACAATAGTAAAATGTCTTGTTGTTAGGTGCCGTTGAGTCACTTTGGACTCATAGCAACCCTATGCACAACAGAAGGAAACACTGCCCAGCCCTTGTGTCATCCTCACAATTGTTGCTATGCTTGAGCTTATTGTTGCAGCCACTGTGTCAATCCATCTGATTGAGGGTCTTCCTCTCTTTCGCTGACCCTCTACTTTACCAAACATAATAAAGTAAAAAATCTACTATCCAACTATTTTGCACATTAACGTACATCTAGCAGTAGCCATTTCATGACCATTGGAACATATAGCATCTATTTACATTTTCTGACTCTCAGGTCCAGAGGGTCATATGTGCCCCACATAATATTTTGTGATCTGTGATCAGAGCCCTGGTGGTGCAGTATTTAAGAGCTCTGCTGCTAACCAAAAGGTCGGCATTTCAAATGCATCAGCTACTCTTTGGAAACCCTATGGAGCAGTTCTACTCTGTCCTATAGGTTCACTATGAGTCAGAATTGACTCAACGGCAGTGGGTTGATGTGATCATCCTCCATTTGTGCATAATGCCAATTTTTGCATAACGACCTGGTCTTTGGCACCTATCCATTTTGAAAAGTAAGTAAGGGGTGTATTGACTTGCAGAAACTAGTTTTTATAAGAGAAGATTAAACCAATTGCAAGCAGAAGAACAGAATAACGATTGTTGTTGTCAGGTGCCATGAAGGCAGCTCTGACACATAGAGACATTATGTATAACAGAAGAAATTGTTGCCTGGTCTTGTGCCATCCTCACAATCATTGCTATGTTTGAGCCCTTTGTAGTAGCCACTGTATCAATCCATCTCACTGAGGCTCTTCTTTTTTGATGACCCTCTACTTTACCAGGCATGATGTTCTTTAGCAGCAATTGGTCCCTCTTCATGACATGTCCAAATTAAGTGAGATGAAGTCTCACCATCCTTGCTTCTAAGGAGCATTCTGGCTGTACTTCCTCCAAGATAGATTTGTTCATTCTTCTGGCAGTCCATGGTATATTCTTCACCAGTACCACAACTGGAATGCGTCAGTTCTTATTCAGCCTTCCTTTTTCGTTGTCTGGCTTTTGCATGTATATGAGGCATTTGAAAATGCCATGGCTTGTGTAGGTGTACCTTAGTCACCAAAATGACATCTTTGCTTTTTGAAATGTTAAAGAAGTACGTTGCCACAGATTTGCCCAAAGCAACAAATACATCATATGATTTCTTCACTGTTGCTTCCATGGACATTGACTGTTAATCTGAGTAGAATGAAATCCTTGACAACTTCAATTTTTTCTCTGTTTATGATAATATTGTTTATGGACCCTATTGTTAGGATTTTTGTTTTTCTTCTCATTCAGGTATAATACATACAAAATGCTGTAGTCTTTGACCTTCACCGGTAAGTACTTCAAGTCATCTTTATTTTCAGCAGCAAGGTTTTGTCATCTGCATATTGCTAGTTGTTAATGAGTCTTCCTGCAATCCTGATGTTGCATTCTTCTTCATATAGTTCAGGTTCTTAATTATTTGCTCAGCATACAGATTGAATAAATAAAGTGAAAGGATGCAACCACGATGCACACATTTTCCAATTTTAAACCATGCAGCATCCGCTTGTTCTGTTAGAATGACTGCCTCTTGATCCATGTACCGGTTCTGCATGAGCATAATTAAGTGTTGGAATTCCCATTCTTTGCAATGCTATCCATAATTCGTTATGATCCACACTGTGGAATGCTTTTACAGAGTGCATAAAAGACAAGTAAACATCTTTCTGGTATTCTCTGCTTTTGGCCAAGATGCATTTGACATCAGCAGTGATATCCCCTGTTCCACATCCTCTGCTGAATCTGGCTTGAACTTCTGGCAGTTCCCTGTCAATGTATGGCTGCAGCCATTCTTGAATTATCTTCAGCAAAATTTTGGTTCAACATTGAAAATCAACTAGTATACAACACTATTGTTTCAGTAAATTTCACATTCCATCTGATTGTCTTTCTTTTGAATGGGCAGGAATATGGATCTCTTCCAGTCTGTTAGCCAAATAACTGTCTTCCAAATTCTGATTTAGATGAGTTAACATTTCTAGCCTTGCATTCATTTTTTGATGTATCGCAATTGGCATTTTTTCAATTACTGGAACCTAGTTTTTTGCCAGTACTTTCAGTTCTACTTAAACCTCTTCCTTCATACCAGCAGTTCTTGAATATGCTACCTCCTGAAATGGTTGAACACCAATCAATTCTCTTTCGTACAGTAACTCTGTATTTCTTTCATCTTCTTTTGATGCTACCTGGGTCGCTCAATTTTTTGCCCATAGAATCCTTCACTAGAGCAACTCGAAGCTTAAATTTTCTCCTCAGTTCTTTCACCTTGAGAAATGTTGATTATGTTCTTCTCTTTTGGTTTTCTAACTCCAGGACTTCTCATAATTCAGTATAATATGTTACCTTGTCTTCTCGAATTGTAACAGTGAAGGATTCTATGGAAAAAATATTAAACAACACAGAAAGCATCGAAACAAGGTGGAAGGAATACACAAAGTCTTTATACCGAAAAGAATTGGTCGACGTTCACCCATTTCAAGAGGTAGCATATGATCAGGAACCGATGGTACTGAAGGAAGATGTCCAAGCTGCACTGAAGGCATTGGTGAAAAACAAGGCTCCAGGAATTGACGGAACATCAAATGAGATGTTTCAACAAATGGATGCAGCACTGGAGGTGCTCACTCATCTATGCCAAGAAATTTGGAAGACAGCTACCTGGCCAACAGACTGGAAGAGAGCCATATTTATGCCTATTCCCAAGAAAGGTGATCCAACCGAATGTGGAAATTACCAAACAATATCATTAATATCACACACAAGTAAAATTTTGCTGAAGATCATTCAAAAGCGGTTTCAGCAGTATATCAACAGGAGGATGAAAAAAATTCAGGCTGTAATAGAGGATGTGGAACCAGGGGTATCGTTGCTGATGTCAGATGGATCCTAGCTGAAAGCAGAGAATGCCAGAAAGATGTTTACCTGTGTTTTATTGACTATGCAAAGGCATTCGACTGCTTGGATTATAATAAATTATGGATAACATTGCAAAGAATGGGAATTCCAAAACACTTAATTGTGCTCTTGAGGAACCTGTACATGGATCAAGGGGCAGTTGTTTGGACAGAACAAGGGGATACTACGTCCTTTAAAGTCAGGAAAGGTGTGTGTCCGGGTTGCATCCTTTCACGATACCTATTCAATCTGTATGCTGAGCAAATAATATGAGAAGCTGGACTATATGAAGAAGAAAGGGGCATCAGGATTGAAGGAAGACTCATTAACAGCTTGCGTTATGCAGATGACACAACCTTGCTTGCTGAAAATGAAGAGGACTTGAAGCACTTGCTGATGAAGATCAAAGACCAGCCTTCAGTATGGATTACACCTCAACATAAAGAAAACAAAAATCCTAACAACTGGACCAATAAGTAACGTCATGATAAATGGAGAAAATATTGAAGTTGTCAGTGATTTCATTTTACTTGAATCCACAATCAACAGTCATGGAAACAGCAGTCAAGAAATCAAATAATGCATTGCATTGGGCAAATCTGTTGCAAAAGACCTCTTTAAAGTATTGAAAAGCAAAGATACTATTGTGAGGACTAAGGTGCGCCTGACCCAAGCCATGTAGTTTTCAATCCCCTTATATGCATGAGAAAGCTGGACAATGAATAAAGAAGACCGAAGAAGAATTTACACCTTCAAATTATGGTGTTGGTGGACAATATTGAATACACCATGGACTGCCGAAAGAATCAACAAATCTGTCATGGAAGAAATACAACCAGAACACTCCTTAGAAGCAAGGATGGAGAGACTACGTCTTATGTACTTTGGACATGTTGTCAGGAGGGATCACTCCCTGGAGAAGGCCATCATGCTTGGTAAAGTAGAGGGTCAGTGAAAAAGAGGGAAGACCCTTAACAAGATGGATTGACACAATGGCTGCAACAATAGGCTCAAGCATAACAACAATTGTGAGCATGGTGCGGGACTGGGCAGTGTTTCGTTCTGTGGTGCATAGGGTCTCTATGAGTCAGAACTGACTCAACAGCACCTAACAACAACAACATGAAGACAAAGGAGAAAACATAAATTACCAACATCAGGAATCTAAGAGGGGAATTACTAAAGATCCAATAGACATTAAGGGATAAAAAGGAATATTATAAAATACCATGCCGATAAATTTAATAAAAATAAATTCAGTGACAAATTTCTTAATTTTTCCCCCTAAAGCTCACTCAATTATTAGATAACCTGCATAGCCTGTATGAATTATGGGAATTGAATTCATAGTTCAACTTTTTGAAAAGAAAACCACATTGTGAATTATACCAAAGTTTTAAGACATAAAACCAAATTATTCACACACCCTGTAGATATCCAAGAGAACACTTTCCTGTTTCTTCTATGAAGTCAACATTATCCAGATATCGAAATAAACATTGACCATGCAAGGAAGAAAAAAAACAACCTACAGATCAACATCGTTTATGAAAATACACACCAAATTCTTTAACAAAATAGTAGCAAATAAAATCCAGCCATGTATAAAAAAGAATTGGACATCCTGAACATGTATGGTGTATCCAAGAAATCTGAAGTTGATTCGCCATTCAAAATCAACCAAAATAAACATCATCATATTAACTGACAAAAACAAAAAAAGAAAAATACATTTGATCATCTAATTAGATGATATCATTTGAAAAACATTGACATGCCCTCATGATAAAATCTTTCAGCAAGCAAGAATAGACTAAACTTCTTCCACTTTCTTAAAGCCTTCTTTGAAAAATCCTAAAAGTCACATGATACATGATGAAAAACTGCTTTCCCTCAAATATTGGAAACCAGCAAGGGTATCAACTCCTCCTAAAATTACACACAACCGTGACTTGGAGAATCTAACTTGGGCAGTACATCAAGACAAAGAAATAAATTGTGTACAGATTGGAAAGGAAGAATTAAAACTCTCTTAATTTACAGAACACTATTATCTTGCAGAAAGTCACTAAGTATCTGCAAAATAGTTACTAAAGCTAACAAGTGGAGTTAGTGTCATCACCAGATATAAAGTCAATATACAAAAATCAATTGTTTTTCTACCAGCTAGCAACTGTAAAGTGAAATTAAATATACCATTCACAATAGAATAAAAAAGCATGAACTATTTAATTACAAATCTAATAAAATATGTATAAGGTTTTTACTATGAAAACTACCAAATTTTAATGAGAAAAATCAAAGAGTACCTAATTAAACAGAGAAATATACTGTGTTCATGGGTGAAAGGACTCAATATTCTTAAGATGTCAATTGTCTGCAAATTGGTTTGTAAACTCAACATTATCATAAAAAAATAAAAGCAGGCATTTTCATAGAAACTGACAAGCTAATGCTAAAATTTATGTGAAAATTTTTTTTTAAATCTAGCATTGGAAAAAGAACAAATTTGGACTCACTTTATTTGATGGCAAGTCTTACTACAGAGCTCCAATATTCAAGACATTTTGTTGTTGGGGTAAGAATAGACATATTAATCAATGGAACAGATTAGAGAGTCCAGAATTTGATGATACATAGATTTTCAATTGATTTTTGAAAAGGTGCTAAGGTAGTTCAGTGGGGAAAGTATACTATTTTAGGAAATAATGCTGGAAAAATTAGACATCCATATTAAAAAAATTAACTCATGTTTTATTGTGCATCATACAAAATTCTATACAAAAATAGGCTATGGACCTAAATATAAAACCTAAAACTATTAAACTTCTAAAAGAAAACATAGGAAAAATAATTGTGAGCTTGGGTTATGTGAAGATTTCTTAGGACACAAGATGCAGAAATTTTAAAAGAAAAAAAGTAATAAATTGGATTGTACTAAAATTAAAATCTGCTCTTTGAAAGATACTGTTAGGAAAATTAAATGTCAAAAAGCACATTGGGGGGTTAGTATTTGCAAAACAAAAATTTGATAAAGAACTTATGTCCTAAATATAAAAATATCTCTTTTAATTGAAGACAAGCAACCTAATTTTTAAAATGGTCAAAATATTTGAAGAGACACTTTACCAAAGAAGAGAGACAAATGACAAATAAAATGACATAAAATATTATTAGTCATTAGGGAGATACAAATTAAAGCAACAGTTAGCTATTTCTACACAACCATGTGAATGACTAAAATTTAAAACAAACAAAAACTGACAATAGCGAGGATGTATAGCACTAGAATTATCATAGATCGCTGGTGGAAGGCAGAAGTGGTACAGCCACTTCGCAAAAAATTTAGCAGTTACTTACACTGTTAAGCAGGCAATTGACATTCAACATAGGAATCCCACTCCTATGTATTTCCCCAATAAAAATAAAAGTATATGTCCCCAGCTGGACCTGTGTATAAATATAGCTGCTGTATTTGTAACTGCCCCAAACTGGAAACAACTCAAATAACCAAAAATCGGTGAATGGATAAATGAATTATTGTACATCCACATTACACAATGCTACTTAGCAATAAAAAGGAACTCTCCTGATAACATGCAAAAACATAGATTAATTTCAAAAGAATTATTCAAAGACAAAGACACCAGACACTAAAGG
>NW_004444114.1:5466040-5467937 GCF_000243295.1 Trichechus manatus latirostris
TTATAATGCATGAAAATCCATACCTTCTTCACTGTAATAGTCCAAAAACTGAGAGTGTATAAAATGTCAAGTCAATCCAACAAGCTACTAGTACATTCTATTTAGATTAACAAGCACTGCTTCTAATGCAAGTTTGATTTATTGATTTTTTCCTTCATTAATCTTGATTGATATGTCTTCCATATTTAGTTATTTTGATCTCATATTCTAATTTTAATTTGCTATAAATGACACTTCTATATAGGCTACTGAAATCTGAATTTTCTAGAAATAATCACCATCCTCTCCACTGTCTCTACCATAAAGCCCCAGCAACAAAAACTAAGCATTTAACAAAACAACTAAATAAATCCCTTCATTAATTAAATAAGTTTATAAACTATCACTGATTACTTAATGTATTCTCTACAAATAAGAAACCTTTCACTTTTCTTTTCCTACTTTAATTTTACATGTCACACCAGTCCCAAAATTCACCAGAAGGAAATGCTAACGTTAACAATCTTCATATTTTACTGTAGTTCAAATCGTCAAGTTTCTATACACATTTTGAGAAAATAAACTTTACCAGTGATTTCAGGCCTGTGGAAGTAAGTTCTGGATTAAAATAGTACATTATGCCCTACCCTCAGTTACCTCACAAAGAAATTACTGAGTTTCTGAAAAAAGCAACATGGAAATGATGTACTACAAGTTTATTATCACCAAATGCATACATGTTTTCAATTATGGTCATACAGTCATTCCCTCAAAGTTGTGCAGGCGTAACTTATTTTCATGCTTCAATTGAAAAACTCCCTTACTCTCAAAATACCTAATATATATAGATGCTATAACCTATCTGAAATATCATGCTTGATGCATTAAGCGTAATTTCCCCCTCTCAGAATTTGGATCCATATTTTTATCTTGACAAACAGTATCATTATAGTTAACATTTTCCTTCTTGCACAGTATTTCCATCATAAATTGAGAAAGAATCATTAGATCTGATGATATGACAAAGAGGAAACAACCAACTAACATGGCAAATTATTTGCAATGGTTTTACAAATAAATTTAATAAGTAAGTTTTTTTTTTTAATGTAGTATCCACATTAATTAACAATCTTTTTTTCCTTTGAGGATGATTAAATTTCTAAACAGTCTCACATCCCCCAGAGAATGACCATATAGTCTTATGAGACAGTATGTTTTAATTGCTTATACTCATTTATATGGAATAGGCTAAATTTTTAAACATAGCATTAAAAAAAAACAAGGATTATTCAGACAAAAATGGAATAGGCTAAATTTTTAAACATAGCATTAAAAAAAACAAGGATTATTCAGACAAAAATAATCTGTTACATTATATTTCAATTATGTTAACCTCACTTAAAAAACATCTGTAGTGATATTTGGATCTTTTTTATTTTGACTCAGTTATTTATTATTATTTATTTATTCAATAATAAAGTAATACTTTGCAAATGTTTGGAGATAGGTTAAAATACTGATAATTTCTCATGATATTTTCAGTCCAATAAATAATAGTTACTGAAAACTACAGGAAGAACTTTAAGCAATTCTTGCCTCATTTTTTTTTTTTTGTGAGCTTGAATCCTAACTCTATCACCTCATCATTATTTTTAATTGTATTTTAGATGAAGGTTTACAGAAGAAATAGTTTCTCATTAAACAGTTAGTACAAATATTGTTTTATGACAATGGTTAACAACCCCACAACATGTCAACACTGTCTCTTCTCAACCTTGGGTTCCCTATTACCACCTTTACTGTCCACTCCTGCCTTCTAGTCCTTGTCCCTGGACTGTTGTGCCCCATTAGTCTTGTTTTGTTTTATGGGGCTGTCTAATCTTTGGCTGAAGGGTGACCTTAGAAGTGACTTCATTAC
>NW_004444114.1:5468960-5470166 GCF_000243295.1 Trichechus manatus latirostris
ATCTCCCTGCAACCTCTACAAAATTTGTTATTTCTAGTTTTTTTGATTCATGCCAGTAATGCCAGGGTGAGATGGTATCTCATTGTTCTTTTAATTTGCATTTCTCTAATGGCTAGTGATCGCAAGCATTTCATCATGTGTTTGTTGGCCTCTTGAATATCTTCTTTAGTGAAGTGTCTGTTCATTTCCTTTGCCCATTTTTTAATTGAATTATTTGTCTTTTTGTTGTAGAGGTGTTGAATTTTCTTGTAGATTTTAGACATCAGACTTTTGTCTGACTTGTAATGTTCAAAAAATTATTCCCAGTCTGTAAATTCTCTTTTTAATCCTTTGTTGAAGTCTATTGATGAGCATAAGTGTTTAATTTTTAGAAAATCCCAGTTGTCTAGCTTATCTTATGGAGTTTGTGTGCTGTTGATCATGGTTTGTACCCTGTTAATGCCATGCCTTAGGGCCTCTAGTGTTGATCCTAATTTTTCTTCTATGAACTTTATAACTTTTGGCTTTATATTTAGGTCTTTGATCCATTTTGAATTAGTTTTTGTGTATGGTGTGAGATATGGGTCCTTTTTTATTGTTTTGCAGAGAGACATAAAGTTTTGCAAGCACCATTTGTTCAAAGGACTTTCTTTTCCCCATTTGATGGACTTTGTGCCCTGGTCAAAGATCAGGTGACTGTAGGTGGATGGATTTACATCTGGGTTCTCAATTCTGTTCTATTGGTCAATGTATCTGTCGTTGTACCAGTACCAGGCTTTTTTGACTACTGTAGCTGTATAGTAGGTTCTGAGGTCAGGTACTATGAGTCCTCCTACTTTATTCTTCTTCTTCAATAGTGCTTTATTATCCAGGGCTTCTTTCCTTTCCAAATAAGGTTAATGATTAGTTTTTCCATCTCTTTAAAGAATGTTGTTGGTGTTTGGATCAGGATTGCATTGTATTTGTAAATTCCTTTGGGTAGAATTGTCATTTTCACAATGTTGAGCCTACCTATCCATGAGCATCATATGGCTTTCCATTTATGTAGATGTCTTTTGGTTTTTTGCAGTAGTGTTTTCTAGTTTTCTTTGTATAGGTCTTTTACATCTCTGGTTAAATTTATTCCTAAATATTCTATTTTTTAGGGACTATTATACATGGTATTGTTTTCCTGATTTTCTTTTCGTCATTCTCTTTATTGGTGTATAGGGATACAACTGGTTTTTG
>NW_004444114.1:5471293-5472407 GCF_000243295.1 Trichechus manatus latirostris
GTGGCTGTGGGCCTTTTTTTCTCTTTTTATGTGTTCTAGTTGTGTAGTTAATGTTTTGATTTTGTCCCTTTCTTCTTTTTTGATGTATGCATCTATTGCTATAAATTGTCCTCTAAGGACTGCCTTTGCTGTGTCCCAAAGGTTTTGGTATGATGTTTTCTCATTCTCATTTGATTCTAGGAAATTTTTTATTTCATCTCTGATTTCTTCTATTACCCAGTGGTTTGTAAGCGAGGTGTTATTCAGTTTCCATGTAATTGATGTTTTTTCCTTGCTCTTCCTGTTGTTAATTTCTACCTTGATAGTGTTATGATCAGAGAAGATACTTTGTATTATCTCAACGTTTTGGATTTTGTTGAGGATTGCTCTGTGGCCTAAGATGTGGTCTATTCTGGAGAACTTCCATGTGCATTGGAAAAGAATGTGTACTTTGCAGCTATAGAGTGGAGTGTTCTATGTATGTCTATGAGGTCGAGTTGGCTGATTGTGTCCTTTAGGTCTTCTCTATCTTTGTTGAGTTTCTTTTTAGATGTTCTGTCCTTTACCAAGAGTGGTGTGTTGAAGTCTCCTACTATTATTGTGGAACTGTCAATTTCTCTTTTCAGTGCTGTTACAGTTTGTTTTATGTATTTTGGAGCCCTGTCATTGGATGCGTAGATGTTTATTATGGTTATGTCTTCATGACGGATTGTCCCCTTAATCATTATATAGTGTCCTTCTTTGTCCTTTATGGTGGATTTTGTTTTAAAGTCTATTTTTTCTGAGATTAGTGGTGCCACTTCTGCTCTTTTTTGGTAGCTTTTTGCTTGATATATTTTTTCCCAACATTTGATTTTTAATAAATTTACATCTTTGTTTCTAAGGTGTGTCTCTTGTAGACAGCGTATTGATGGATACTGTTTTTTTACCCATTCTGTCACTGTCCATCCCTTTATGGGTACATTTAGGTCATTTACACTCAGTGTAATTATTGATAGGTGTGAGTTTTTTGCTGTCATTTTGTAGAGCTTTTTTTATGGTGCTGATGTTTTCTTTGTTCCTCTTGCTTTCCTGTGCTGAATTCTTATTCATTTCTTTTGTTTTTGTAGATTTTGTTTTTACTGAGACTTTGTTT
>NW_004444114.1:5473538-5489951 GCF_000243295.1 Trichechus manatus latirostris
AACTCTTGGATAGCTCTGAATATTAGAGATTTGAATTCCCTATCAGGTAGTTCTAGTGCCTTTTCTTCTACTGGAAAGTCATCTGGTGTTTTATTTTGGACGCCTACTGGAACCATGTTGCCCTATTTTTGTATATTTTTTGATACTGTCTGCTGTCTTCAGGCCGTTCAGTAGTTATTTTCCTCATTTATTGATTGTAGATTTGTTTATTTCATCCTGCTTTTTTGTTTTATTTGTTTATGTCTGAACAGGCAGGCTGTGCGTTCTTTGTTGTTTGCTTGTCTGTGGGCACAATACTTTTTGCCTCCTTCTCCAATGGGCAGGGTTATTCGGTCAGGTATGGTATAGCAGGGCAGGTCAAGCCAAAGGGAGCTTCTGGGATGGGTTGTTTGTTGCATGAAGTAGAGTCTGACAGGCTGGGCCAGGAATCAGTGCACAGCACATTCTGGTAGGCCGTGCCTGTTCTGCTCAGGGGTGTGATGTTTAGCCCATGGTGCAGGTAGGCAGAAAAGAGGGGACAGATTGTGATGTGTTGATTTAAGATGGGTATCGGAAAGATGAGAGAGGAACAGGAGCCAAAAACATACAAACAAACAAAAAAGTGTGCTAAGGGAGCTTGCCATTTGAGTGGTGATATGAGAGACAGTTGTTCTCTCTACTGCTGGGAGCTCTGTGAAGCTGCTCTCCCATACTCCCTGTTCATTGATCTCCATAGGAGTCCAAGATGGTGGATCTGTGCTGTGTTAGCTGATAGGCGACCTCTGCATATATCTCTTCCATTCGGTACTTAGCTGAGTTCCTTATCTCTTCATTTGATGCTTTGGGTTTCAGGATTGATATTTCTCTGTTTGCCTTAGTTTTTCAGATCTTTGCTGTGGAGGGATGGCATGGTGCTTCTGTCATTAGCACCATGTTGCCCGGAAGTCATCTCTTGCCTCATGTTTTTGACCAGTTTCTATGGATCGAAGGAGTAATATCAACAGTGGAGATTGATAGTCAAGGTAAATTGTTTTAGCATGCTATGTATGAATCCCATATTTGTGTGCTTTTTTTCCCTCTCCCTTCAAATTGAGGCAATATTTTGTTATTTAGGTGTTTCATAGCATATAAGAGTAAAATCACAAATACTCTTTAATGAATTTGATGAATAAATATGCTCAGAATGACAGTCGATACATAAAATAATCTTCAAGGGAAAAAAGGTTTTAATAAAATGATGAATAATTAAGTTAGTTGTTGTCTATATAGTATGATTACTCAAAGATCAAGAAGTATTATAAACGTGTAAAGATAAATGGAAATGCTTTCACCTACCTGGACAAATAGAATATCTTCAAAGTCTAGGTATCTATGAAAATAAACTAAAAAAAAAAACACAAAATTACAGGACAACAAATTAATCTAAGTTTTCCTGAAATTATTTGTTAAAGAAATCAGTATTACTGGTAATATTTAACTACAGTGAGACCAGTGAGAGCCGAACTCCATGGGCTTATCTCGTTTTTTCCATGTCTCACAAGTTTTATGCCTTTGACAGGGTACAGGCTTACCACTTTTCTATTGCTCTCTATTAATGGAAAATATATGCATTTCCCTTCTCTGACAGGTTACCACCTTACATAGGTTCCGGCTTTCACAGGTTTTACTGTATTTTCTTTATCTTGTTATTAACCTCAAAACTTAAGTCTTCCTTAAAAATAGACACATGCTCCAAGATTTCAACTTCATGATAAAAATAAACTGAAGCCCCTGCTTTTCCAACGAAGGAGTGAAAAATTTCCCATAAGTTGTGTTTGTGGAATTATCAGTGACAAGGGGTTTGAGATTTCTGTTTCCACTTGCAAACTATAGGTAAACAATAAGAAAATCTTGAGAAAAACGGACATTATGCCTTTGGGAAGAAACCTCAGAATTAACTCGGACAGTTTCCATTTGTTTTCAGTTTTCTCTAGGTAGAATTTCCATATAAAGCTGCACGGGAATGCCACACAATCAAAGACGGCACTATTACTTTTTTGTTTCCTCCAATCTATGGTATTCAAAGCCTAATTTTCTACTTATTTGCAACATTTTAAAAATAAAATATCGTATGTCAGAAGAAGGAAGTTCTATTCCACCTCTTCTATGCTGTATGCATGCATGAAAACACATACACACACACACACACACACAATTTCTTACTTCACTTGTAAAATCTTGCTGTTTCTTTCACCTTCCTTTTTCTCTTATAACCAACAGTCTTCTTTGGTCCTACTTGAAATTTGAATAAATATTTAGAATTTTTATTTTTCTCTTTTCGAGAAAGAAATTCATGATGATATTTACATATTTTGTGGACATTTAAAAGCTAATCAAAAGAAGACATGCACTTTAATTAAAATAAATCTGAAGTTGAATTTTCATAGACATAGCTATCCCCTTCTGATGAAATTGAGACAGTGGAATCACGGAATATTTTCTAACAGCTTGAAAACTTTTTTCCTTTATTATTATAATTCAAGACAAGAATTATAGTTATTTTATTAACAGTTAAAATTCTATATTAATTGATAATGAGCATGTATAGAAACAGAAAAACATTAATTAAGCTCTTTTAGATAAGGAAATTCGTGCTAAAATATTAGAAATTCTCATTTTATTTGCAGTTTTAGTTATTTACAAATGTCACTCCCAAGTAACAGCTTCAATTTTATAGAAGTGTCAAAGTGTTATTGGGCACTAGTACTCTGGCGTTTAAGAGTCAAAAAAGGACAGAATATTTATTACTGAGAATGTTATTGGCACAATAATAATAACAGTAATGATAATAATAATATAAAATATAAAAATAAGGTTTTAATTTTTATTAATGCACTAATGATTAGGTAGAATAGATCCTGTTTCTACATACCTAAATGAGTAAATTCCTGATCTAATTTAGGATTACCTACCCAATATGTCTCCAGTGTCTCTCATGTAACATATTTATATAGCTACAAGACATGGGACCTCATTATGTTAAGCACATGAAGTTATATGAATCTAGCAGAAGAAGAGTAATATACATCTTTGAAAATGTGCTCAAATCAATTAAACAAAACTAGGGGTCATTAATTCCATTCTCCTGATAGCAGAATAATGCATCTTCATGTATTTGGGTTTTATTCTTTTTCAATAGCCATAGTTAACCCTAAGCAAAATCAAAGTTGGCATGCATTTGCCAATTCAAGGCCACTTCCTGAGGCTGTTTTACAAGCTGGTACTGCAGCTAATATCCACTAATCTCAGGGTCATTCTGTTAGGTAAAGTAATTATCTTCTACTAAAATGGAATCCAGTCCCCCAGGACAAGTAATACAAACTTCAGTTAAGTTATTTGATTCTGTGATGGCCAGCTGAAAGCAACCCTCTTCAAAATGAAAAGCCAGAAGATATATATATTTGTTTTTTGTTTTGTTTGTTTAGAAGAAGATGAAAATAAAGATCTAGAGCCAGTAGGGAAGATCCAAACATAGTGTTCAGCATGCAAGATATGGGAATAGAAAAAAGTGTGGGAAAGTCTCAAAAGTAAATTTTCCCTCTTTCTCAATTTTTCTAAGGGCTAAAACTATTAATAAGCTAGGGGCAAGGTTTACACTGGGATTGCAAATCAAATAAAATTCCCTATATGATCAAACATAGTGTACACATTTAGAAAACAGGTTTGCGTTTAATCATATATATCAGCAATCAAATGTTTGTGGAGAAAATCATGGTACTTGAAACTGGAGCAACATGAAAGCCCTGGGCCTCATGGGAGGTACAAGCATCAGATTCATCTGGAGAGTGAGTGAAGAAAAATGAACTTAAACACGTTGGTCAAGGAAAAGCAGAAATTAGATCATCATGGCCATTGTGAGAGTTAACATCACCATGTTAACAAGCATGAGTTAAAGTGCTGGGTGATAAAGTGACACTGCTGCCATAGCCAACAGCTAAGAAACCACCAATGGTCTATTTTTTAATATCTGAAAACATTTGATTCATATATTTGATATGTCTTATAGTTGTTTTTGGAAGAAGAGAAAGTTTAGTACCAGTTACTCTGTCATGGTTAAAACCAAGCAGAAGCCCCCATCTAAACTTTTTAATTGAGTACACCACCCCCAAAACCCTTCACATTCCAGGACTTTGGAAGAGAACTGAGGAATGTTAGCTATTTATAAGATTGCAAATATAGTCATAATTCTTTTTCCTTCTCTGTATCCACACTTCTTCAATGTTCTCTGCAGTTCCTCACATCAAGAAGTGTAGTCTGGACTATCCTTGTGATTTAATCAATATTATGTGGCAGAACTGATGTTATGCCAGCTGTGAGCCTAAACTCAACAGGCCTTGCACTAATCTGTTCTCTCTTTGAGAACTGCCATCACTATGTTTCACACTTGAACAAAGCTCCTGGATGATGAGCTTGACCAGGCTGTAGCTGGCAACAAGCCAGCCACCTAATATGTAAAGGAGGCCACTCTAGAGCTGTCCAGCTCCAATCTTCCACTCGACCAAGGACCAGTAAATGAGTCCAGATAAAATCAGCTAAGCCTGCCCCAGATTAGAAGAACTGCACAGCTGATCCATACGCTTGTGAGCAGTAATAAATAATTATTGCTTTGAAACACTGTGTGTTGGGGTGGTTTATTATGCAGTAATAGCTAACTAAAGTTAATATTTTGATTCTCCTAGCTGATTCAAAGAATTACTTTATAAGTATTGATTTACCAACTGAGTTTGCTCCAGTGTCATTTCTTGAAGAGTTCTGGCCTGCTGAAGGGGCTGGAATTTTCAAGGCTGAATATAAGAGAAGAGGGAAGTTAGTGGGGCAGAAGGACAACAAGTCTGTGTGGCTTTGAGCACGTGACCTCGGCAGAGAATAGAGCCTCCACATAGTCTGACAGAGATCACTTGCTACACTGTTATGCAGAGGTGAGAAATGTTGAATTTCAAAAGAGCCAGAGTGTAGAATCCTCACAGAACACATCAGGCATTAAATTGAATCCCCAGGAATGTCATTCCTTCAGGGTAACTATCATCCCTAGAAAAGAAATAAGTTCCAAGCCTGATTTCAAAGCTCAAAGAGAATCTGCCAGGAAGTTAACTGCCTTTCAAAACAAAACTCAATATGTTTCAGTGAACTGAGGTAATCTTGAATTCCTGTGATTTATCATTCACAATATCCAGCATGCAACTAGAAGTTTCTAGACATGTCAAAAAAAAAAAAAAGAAACTATGACCCACAGGACACAGAGAAGCAGTAATAAATAAGTTATAGCATAACTACCTATATATAATATGTACATAAAATGTAGATATTAAAATTAGTAAAACTAATCATATAGACAAGGTGTCCTGGTGGTGCACTGGTTAAACCCTTGGTTGCTAACCGAAAGGTCAGCAGTTCGAATCCACCAGCTGCTCCATGGGAGAAAGATATGGCAGTCTGCTCCCGTGAAGATTATAGCTTTGGAAATCCTATGGGGCAGTTCTGCTTTATCCCATAGGATAGCACTGTGTCCAAATTGACTCAATGAAAATGGATTAATCTTATAGACATTAAAAGGATAAGAAGGAGATATTATGAACACCTTTTGCCAATATATTAAACACTTCCATGAAATAGACAAAATTCTTGAGAGACCAACTTACCAAAACTGAGCAAAGAAGAAATAGAGACTCTGGAAAAAGCCTGATATTTATAAAAATGGATTTATTATCAAAAACCTTCCCACAAAAACATTTATAGACCCAGATGATTTTACTGGTAAGATCTATCATATATTTAAATTTTTCACAAAATGTAGGAAGAGGAAATTTCCCAATTCATTTTATGAGATCATTGTAAGCCTGCTGCTGAAACTTGTCAGAGCCATCATAAAATAAGGACATCATGCCTGGTAAAGTAGAGGGTCAGCAAAAAAGAGGAAGACCCCTGATGAGATGAATTGATACAGTGGCTGCAACAATGGGCTCAGACAGCAATGACTGTGAGGATAGTGCAGTACAGGTCAGTGTTTTGTTCTGTTGTACATAGGTTACTATGAGTTGGAACTGACTCAATGGCACCTAACAATGACAATACATGATCTGAAGGTAGTGGTGGTTCAGTGGTAAAATTCTTGCCTTCCAGGCAGGAGATCTGGGTTCAATTCCCAGCCAATGCATGTCAAGCATGGCCACCACTTGTCTGTCAGTGGAGGCTTACATATTATTGTGATGGTAAACAGATTTCAGCAGAGCTTCCAGACTAGGAAAGACTAGGAAGGAAAGCCTGGCAATCTATTTCCAAAAATCTTATCAGTGAAAACCCTGTGGACCATAACAGTCTGATGCCATTGTGTATGGGGTCACCATGTGTCAGGGTGTAGACTCAAAGGCAGCTAACACCAACAACAAATAATCTAAAAACGAACAGATCTTACCAGTATAATTTTTCCCAAGGAGACAGCTAGCATGATGGTCTGGATAAAAGCTGCTTCAACATTCATTTACTCTGAGAAGAGGAATTGTCTTTCCCCTACCTTAAATACCAAATGGATGAGGCAGCTGATAAGGTGCATATGCAATCCATGCTGGACTGACTTATAATGATCAGGATTTCATCTACTACAATA
The DNA here is from genome assembly GCF_000243295.1 of Trichechus manatus latirostris. NCBI lineage: Eukaryota > Metazoa > Chordata > Mammalia > Sirenia > Trichechidae > Trichechus > Trichechus manatus. Next base: position 5,480,161 of record NW_004444114.1, read on the forward strand.
TGCTTCTTACCCAAGTCATGGTCATTTCCAGGAATAAGGGGGACTTTTTTACATGAGCAAAATCTTACATTTGCAAAATCCAAGTGAAATTTCAAAAATCCATGTAAGATTTATTTCACAGCTTCCCCTTATGAATCTTACAGATGCTAAGAAAACTAAAATGATTCACAAGCAAATGAGGAAATATGAAGGACATAGTCAAGAGACTTGTCCATGCTGAGTGGAAATCTTTAAATGGTCATTAAAAAATGGGATGAATATAGCAGATATGATAAAGTCTAAACAAAGGTCTTAATGCAACACTATTGGAATTTGGGTGGACTAATGGGAGCCAAAATAGTTCCCCAACATTAAACCTCCCCAACATTAAAAAGTTCTACACAATCTGTTCTATTTATTCTAGCCTGGGGGAATTTAAACACCTAGGAGGCAAATATGAAAATGCAAAACCTGACCTTAAATTGCTGGAAGGAGATGGTCCAGCAAATCAATCAAATGCAATGGTAGCACACATGAGTAACAGAGACTAGTTAATATTATCTAGCAAAGATCCAAGGATTCAAGCAAACATAAAATTCTTAGGAATAATCTGTTCAGGAGTCACCTGTGGCATTCAACAGGCAACCAAAAATAAAGTACTGTCGTTGTCTAGTCCTGGAACTAAGCAAGAAGCACAGTACTTTGTTAAGCCTATTTGTTCTTGCATGACATATATACCACATTTGGAGAATATTGCTAGCTCGTATCCATCAGAGAGAAACCGTGATGGCATAGCGGTTAAGTGCTATGGCTGCTAACCAAAAGGTCAGCAGTTTGAATCCACCAGGTGCTCCTTGGAAATTCTATGGGGCAGTTCTACTCTGTCCTATAGGGTTGCTATGAGTTGGAATTGACTCCATGGCAACGAGTTTTTTTGGTTTTGGTATCCATGAAAGTGGTGGCCCTTGTGGCGCAGTGGTTAAGAGCTTGGCTGCTAACCAAAAGATCAACAATTCAAATGTATTAGCTGCTCCTTGGAAATGCTATGGGGCAGTTCTATTCTGTCCTATAGGGTCGCTATGAGTCGGAATTGACTCAAAGGCAATGAGTTTTTTTTTTTTTTAATCCATGAAACTACTGAAAGAAAGCTGTCTTTGAATGGGGGCTAGGGTAATAGCAGGGTATTTTTGAGTTACAAAAACCTGTTACCCAATCAATGTCTTTTGCCCCTTATGATCCATACTCACGTGGATCATGAAGATATATGATTTTTGAAGTATCAGTAACTCATATTCACACAGACTGCAGTAAAAGCCAGTGAGTTCCACCAGCAGCAACCACTGGGATTTTAAACTTGAAAATTTCCAGAAGTGGTGGTATGCTACATTCCATTTGAGAAACAATTGTTGGCCTGCTACTATGTACTGATACTGAGCCTATTACTGAAGGACATTAAATACACTTGAAACTTGATATAATGTCTTGGATTGAAACACTTTGGTTAGGCAGACATTGCTCAGAAGAGCTCCATAATAAAACGGAAATGGCTTTATATGGGGATAAGAACAATTCTGAACAACACTCATGTTCTACCCATAGGAGGGAGGTGGGCCCTGCTATGTAAGAACATAATATGGCAAACAGTCTTAGTACAACTCTGTGAACTAAGACAGGATGGTTGGATTTGTACCCAAATAACATATGAAAATAGAGATAGTTTTACTTCTTCCTTTCAAATTTGAATTCTTTTTATTACTTTATTCTTGCCTAGTTTCTCTTGCTAGAACTATAGCAGCAGTGAATGCAGGCATCTGTGTCTTGTTGCTGCTATTAGAGTGAAAACTTTCAGTCTTTCATCACTGAGTAAATTGAGTATGTTAGTTGTGGGTTTTGTATAAATGTCTTTATTATGTTGAGGAATTTTCTTTCTATTCCTAGTTTGAGTATTTTGTTATCACGAAAGGATGTAGGATTTTGTCAAATATCTTTTCTGCATCAGTTGAGATGGTCATTTCATTTTTAAATTCATTCTATTAATGTGGCATACTACACTGACTAATTTTCTGATGTTGAACCAACCTTGCATTCCTGAGATAAATCTCACTTGGTCATCGTGTGTAATCCTTTTAATACGCTGTTGGATTGGTTCTGTGCTGAGATAGTTCTTCAGCACTTAGGCTGATTTACATTAAACCTTGAGGTTGGCCCAAGGGTAAAACTTAGGTTTTTCTCTGGTCTTTTTCAAGTGTGTGTCTTGCTCCATACTTGGATTATTTTTGAATTCTCTAATTTCCCAAAGAAACTCTTCCCAGATTTTCCTCCCTAGCCTTAGGTGGCTATTGTATGCCTCAACTGCATTCTTTTCCCCCAGGTGGCTATTTAGGTTGATATTTCACCTTACTCAGTTTTTAAGCAATGCCTGCTACTTACTTTTCTGTTCCGTTGGCAAAACAGAGGAGCAACTTGCAGCAGTCCTTCAGCTATCTACCAGCTTTTTAGGATAGAGAAACTCAATAATTTTTTAATAAAATCTGTTCTGCTCCCTCTGAAACTAAGTACAAGTGACTGACACTGGGAACATTGACTGCTGTCTTCAAGATGGCTGTTGTGCCTGGGAGGTGCTGGACTCAGGCAAGTAAAAAGGCCACAAAAGTTCCGTATCATTTTTAAGTTGTCCTTTTGTTTTGGTTGCTGTAAACCTTTGATTGTTTTCTGGAGTTCTGGAAAAGCTGATTCTGACAGTTACTGCTTAGTTTTCAACACTTCACTGACCTAAGAGTACTTTCTTGATTATGCCATTTATTTGGCAATTTTTCATTTAGTAACTTACTGATTCTTAATAAATAGATGAGAGATTATTTGTCTTCTTCATTTTTTTATTTTTACATATTTTTATCAAATATTTAGTAAACTCTTTAAAGCCTAGCTTATAATATTTTACCTTTTTTCCTCTGTTGCGTTCAGCACTCTGTTATTCATATATTAGTTTGGTAGAGTTAACGATCATTATCTATTACTTCCTAATGTACATATTGTATACAATGTATATATCTGTTTCCTCCTCATGTGTATTTTATCACCTAGGTTTTTTTTCAGCCAGGTACTCACATATAGTTACATTATTACATGAAACTGAACTTATTTTAAGTAATATTTTAGTAATACATTTGACTAAGTCTGTGTTCATCTATCCGTCTTATGCTTTCTTTCCTTGAATTGTAAAGAATGACTGAAGTTTATCTGTATCTGAAAATCTTTAAGACGGGGTCAGAGAAAACGATGTAAGTGGATCTCTGAGTGGAGAAGGAGGGGGGAAAAGAGGAGGAAGGTCAGTCTCTAAGGAAAGTGTAAGAGGAAGGATTTTACAGAAGCAGGAGAAGAGTACATAGGGAAAGAGCATGAAAAAGTAAGGAAGTCAAAGATCAAGAAAGTAGAAGAGGAAAATACAAATGATATGTGGGAAGTGTTAGGTAAAGTAGGCATAAGGCAAATAGAAATTTAGAAAGTAAAATCACAGATATTCACCTGATCACATACCAAAACAAAATCCATATTTGGAAGAATTAAGAGTTAAAAATCAAGGGTTAGAGAAAATCTAAAAGAACTGAATGCTTATCAACTTCTGGATTGGGAATAATACCAAACACTTAGAAATATGATAAGAAACAATTAGAAAAATTGCATAGATTTTATTGACAACACAGTCCTCCATAAAAAAAATGGACAGAAAGAGGGAAAAAATGCCATATAAACATTTTCCCACAAATTAATTTCATCTGTAATACAATTTAAAAAAAAGAAAAATTAAGTTAGAACATATACAATTTTCAAAAGATATGAGATTATAAAGCAACATTATACTAGAATAATAATTATAGTAAGTAACTTTTATCAGTGGACACTACATATGAGCTGCTGTTTAAATTCAAGCTCATATTTTGCTGGTAAAGTATAAAATAGATTTGGTGTTGGCCTTTTAGAAAAGATTTTAGTAATACCTATTAAGACTTTTAAAATCATAATAAAATTTTAACCATTAATTTCATTTCTGGGAGTACTTGCTAAAGAAAAGTCCCAAATTAAAAAAAAAAATTCTTTAGGATAACAACTAACTACGTGTATTTGTCATATGTCAGGAGGCACATTTGTCAGGGCTTTGTAGACATTATACACACGTTATTCACTTGTTTCTTGCAGTAGATCTAATGATGAAATTGAAGAAAAGAAGAAGTCTAAGAAGTCTAAGAAAACTTAGACTTGCCCAGTCAGGCAACTGGTAAGTGTCAGGGCTAGAATTTGAATCTATTATGTCAGTCTCTTGAGTCTGCACTCTTCGTCACAATCATGAATAATGTTTATTGTAATATTCTTATACAAGCACAATTTTAAAGCAATCTAGATATCTTCACTAAGTAATCACATTATATATTTTCCAGTGATTAAAAATGATCTTTACAAAGTCTAGGCAGTAAAACAAAATGCTTGTGTAATTTTAAATATAGAAGGTAGTTTACTACCATATTAACACACACACACACACATACACACACATCAGCTAGGCACAGAAAAAAGAAAACAAAGAAAAGAGTTATTGCTTAGTATGTTGTAATTGGTAGCTATGAAAATAGTGATTTTTAAAACTTTTAATATTTCCATCTTTTCTTTAATCAACACATATTAACATACCATAACCAAACAGTAACTTAAAATAAAGCAAGATTACATGAAAACTTTTTACTTTCTTTACTGGTTAAAGTAAGAGTCAGGAAGGCCAAATAATGACAACAGAGGATCAACAAATAAGCAAAAGCTGAATAATCTTCTTTTTTTATTATTTCACAGATATCTTCCAGTGAATGGGGACATCCTGACAGTCACTGGAGCTTAAAATGGCCTATGAATAAAAACATGCACAAAATCAATCAATGTAGGTGTAATATATTTTCATGGCTACCTCTAAAGGCATCACTAATGCTCAGTTAGTTCTGCTTTGGCATGTTCTAGGTTATTTACAATCCTATTGATTAGAATTCATGTGCTCTATTTAAAAAAAAAAGATATCAACGTTTTTCACACATGAAAATTCGAGAGTCAGAGATGTATGTTATTTAAGTGAACCACAGGAAAAGATTGGGGAGGCCATTTATGTCAATCAGCATTCTGAATAAAAGCATAAAATTACTGACTGGAAGAAAGCCCAGTCATTTCCTTCACCTTAAAATCTGTCCACCTAAAATTTAACTATTTAATAAGGTAAAAACATAAGTTTAAATACTAGACTCTTAAGCACAAATTACAGCCCTCTATTCCATTTTCCTTGCTTTGATGATGAAAAAAAATTAATGTATTTACAAAAACCAAATATGATAAAATAGAAAAAAGTACATCTTGGTTATTCAGGGAACCTGAGAATTTAAATTTGGAGCTCTGTCAGTGATAGACATTGTGGCCTTCAGCAAGCCACTTAGTACTTCTGGGTTATAGTTGTCTCATCTTCATCTGTTGTGTGAAGATTTGGAATAGATGACTTCTGCTGCATTATTGGGACTTCTGAAAAAAATCAAGTTTGTTTAGCATAGCACACCAATGATTTTTATGAAAAAACTGCATTTGACACATAGCAAAGAACTGAATGATTGGCATGTTTCTTAGACCATGTGAAAAACAAAACTATTAGAGCTGAATAATCAATGTTACATTAATTTATTTTTAAAATTTCACTTTGCCAGTATTAAATACCATTTCAATAAATAGTTTAAAACAAATATGCATACTCAGTAGAATCTACTTTAAAAAATTTACTTGAGAGATTACTGGAGCCAAAAATAAGAACTTTTTTTTTTAAAATAAAAGGGCAGAAGAGAGTTTTCAGAGTTAGAATTATTTATTTTTCACAGTTGCACAATGTCTCACAGACACACTCAAATTTTAAGATGTGAACAACTTGAAGTGGAAGTAAGCCCCCCAAAAGGAATACCACATCAAACAGAGTTAGCATAGTATGAGTCTGTCCCTTATTAACATACACAATGCTTGAGAAGAGAATTTGTAGCCCGAAGACTCATTGAATGTTCTATATTTACAGAGGCAGGCAGTAAAATACTAACAATCTACCTCTTAGTGACGTAAATAATTATGGTGTTAATATTCTGCCTAGCCGGAAAATGTGTATCAGCTCTGCCTACATTTACCAGTTCCTCTCCTCTTTTGGTCTTTTTCACCTCATGACGTCCATTTTAACAAGGGAGACAAAATAAATTTATATCAAATAATTTATTAAAGTAAGATAGTTTTGTCTGATATTAAAAAAAAACTCAAAGTGGATAGAAAAGGCAGTTAGTTACAGTACGATTCATATCTAATGATGGCAGAATTGAACTGGAGAATCTCTGAATTGATTATTTCAGATATTCTTAACACATTTATCCTCCATCACTATTTTCATTGGTTGAGAGAGAGGCATGTTGGATAAAATTGTATCTGTACAATTTAGCCCCACTCTTTGTAGGCAGTTTCTCACCCAGAGACTCCTTATTGAATGGTGGTATTATAACAGCAACAACAACAACCCCTGAGCACTGTTGTCAGGGAAGTGTGGAAAGGTTGCAATAATAGTCTAAAAGGAGAGGGAAAAAAAAAATTAACACATAGATAGAAGAGCTCATCAGTTGCGAGGAGCAGGGATACCTCTCTTTTATACCAAAATAGTGCCCCTGCCTATACTGTGAGACAGTAATAGCATATCTCAAATGTGTACTTGATGTTGATGGAGAGTCTTGCATTGCCTTCATTCTACTTACATTGCTGGTTTCTTACCCCACTCTTTAATGAACGAGCTGTGTGACGTTGGGTAAGTCACTTATCTGGGCCTCTGTCTTCCCTGTACCTCTGTTTACTCGTCTGTAAATTGAGGGTAATAACAGGACCGGCCTTATAGGATTTTTTTTAGTAAGTATGTAAACATATAAAGCACTTAGAGCAGTACACATATTAAGAATGATAGTGCTGGTAGCTATAATTATATTTTTAGTATTACAAAATTTACTGTGTTACTATGTAGCATTACTGTGTTATATAATGCACTTTATGATATAGACTGAGTTGATATATTGTAAAATATGCTATATATTGTATATTACTATATTAATGTATAGAACTAGTATTTATATAGTAGAAAGCGATTACATTTTTTTTAATTGATTGAATTATAACATACATACAGAACAATAAACAAATCATAATCAAATAAATCAGCTGGAGGAACTTTAACAAAGTGAACACTTGCAGGTAAACAGCACCCAAATCAAGAAAGAGAATATTATCAGAATCTCAGAAGCTCCTTGTGCCTCCTTCTAGTGAGCCCTGAAAAGCACCAGTTTCCTTATTTCTAACAGCATATACTAGTTTTACTTGTTCTTGAACTTTATGTAAATGGAAACAAATTTTTTTCTTTTATGACTGGCTTCATTTGCTCAACACTATGGAAGAGTATTTATGTTGTTGGGTTTTAGCAGTAGCTCATTTATTTTCATTCCTGAATAGTATTGATTGTATAAATATACTGTTGTTTGTTGTTAGATGCAGGCCAGTCAGTTGTAACTCACAGCAACCCTATGTACAACAGAACAAAACACTGTCTGGCCCTGCACCATGCTCACAATTGTTGCTATGATTGAGCCCACTGTTGCAGCCATTGTGTCGTCCTCTTTTTCGCTGACTCTCGACCCTACCAAACGTGATGTCCTTCTCCAGGAACTGTTCCCTCCTGATAGCATGTCCAATGTGAGACGAAGTCTCGCCATTCTTACTTCCAAGGAGCACTCTGGCTGTACTTCTTCCAAGACAGATTTGTTCGTGCTTCTGGCAGTCCATGGTATATTCAGTATTCTTCACCAACACCATAATTCAAAGACATCAATTCTTCAGTTTTCCTTGTTCATTGTCCAGCTTTCGGAAGTATATGGAGTGATTGAAAATATTATGGCTTGGGTCAGGCACATCTTGGTGCTTAAAGTGACGTCTTTGCTTTTTAACACTTGAAAGAGGTCTTCTGCAGCAGATTTGCTCAATGCAATATATCAGTTGATTTCTTGACTGCTGCTTCCATGGGCATTGACTACGGATTCAAGTAAAATGGAATCCTTGACAAATTCAATCTTTTCTCAATTTTTAATGATGTTGCTTATTGACCCAATTGTGAGGATTTTTGTTTTCTTTATATTGCGGTGTAATCCATATTGAGGTCTGTAGTCTTTGATCTTCATCAGTAAGTGCTTCAAGTCCTCTTTGCTTTCAGCAAGCAAGATTATATCACCTGCATATCGCAGGTTGTTAATGAGTCTTCCTCAAATCCTGATGCTGCATTCTTCTTCATATAGTCCAGCTTCTCGGATTATTCGCTCAGCATACGGATTGAAGAACTATGGTGACAGGATACAACCCTGATGCACATCTGTCCTGACTTTAAACAATGCAGTATCCCCCTGTCCCATATGTACAGTTTCCTCATGAGCACAATTAAGTGTTCTGGAATTCCCGTTCTCAGCAATGCTATCCATAATTTGTTAGGATCCACACAGTCGAATGCCTTTGCATAGTCAAAAAACACAGGTCAACATCGTTCTGGTATTCTCTGCTTTCAGCCAAGATCCATCCGACATCAGCAATGATTTCCCTCATTCCAGGTCCTCTTCTGAATCCTGCTTGAATTTCTGGTGGTTCCCTGTCTATGTACTGCTTCAACTCTTTTTGAATTGTCTTCAGAAAAATTTTACTTGCGTGTGATATTTACGATATTATTGAAATTGGTATTCCATCAATCCCTGGAGCCTTGTTTTTTTGCCAATGCCTTCGCTGCAGCTAGGACTTCTTCCTTCAGTACCATCGGTTCTTGATCATATGCTACCTCTTGAAATGGTTGAATGTCCACCAATTCTTTTTGGTACATTGATTCTGTGTATTCCTTCCATCTTCTTTTCATGCATCCTGCATCGCTGAATATTTTGCCCACGGAATCCTTCAAAATTGCAACTTGAGGCTTGAAATAAATATGCTACTATTCTTTAATTCATTCTAATTATTCTTGTTACACTGAATAAGACTGTCAAGACAATGCTCATTAGACATGCCGATAGTGACCATATTTATGTCATACGTAACCTTTCAATAATTCACAGATTATTCATTAAGGATGATGTTTGTTGTATAATTTTACAGATTTTTTTAAGTTGAGGTATGTGTATATAGAATAAAACATTTGCCATTTCAAGGTTTTTTACAGGTACAATTCTTTGACATTAATTATGTTCATCATGTTGTGCAATAATCACCAATATCCATTTGTGTATTTTTGCATCACTTTTTTATTTTTTAATTTTTTCCCATAAAAAATTATACATACATTGTTATGTGACTCTAACTGCTCTCCCCATACTGTGACAGCACATTCCTCCTTTCTACCCCTGATTGAACAAGCTCCTAATCCTTTCTGCCTTCCCGTCTCACCTCCAGACAGAAGAAGTTTAGTCTCTTGTATCTACTTGAGCTAAAAGACACACTCCTCAGGAGTATCACTTTATGTCCCACAGTCCAGTCCAATCCCAGTCTGAAGAGTAGGCCTCAGTAATTGTTTTATTTCTGGGCTGATAGACAATCCAGGGGCCATGCTTTCCGGGGTAACTCCAGTCTCCGTCAGACCATTAAGTCTGGTCTTCTTACTAGAATTTGAGTTCAGCACCCCACCTTTCTCCTGCTCCATCAGGGACTGTCTGTTGTGTTCCCTGTCAGGGCGGTCATTGGTGGTAGCCAGGCAC
>NW_004444115.1:0-9482 GCF_000243295.1 Trichechus manatus latirostris
GCTGGGTAGGAGTTAACTGGGAGAAATGGACAGGGAGTGGATGGTGAAAAGGCATCTGGAGAAGAAACAAGACGTGTAAAGTGCCTGTGGTGGGACAGCAGAGGACCCAACTGTCCTCAAGTCAGTGTGGCAGGAAAGAGGAACTCGGGTGGGCAGAGAGCATCAAGGTAAAGCTTGGCAAGGAGTGCAGACCCCATGGGGCCTTGAAGTCAAGGCAAGTGTCTAAGAGTGAGAGAAGCCAAGCCGTGCAAAGGAGCTAAGCAGGAGGAGGGACACTGATGGTTTCACATTTTGAAGGGCTAGGGCTCCTGGTTTCAGGGTTGCTTCCAGAGTCTCCTGGGGCACCCAGGGCTCACAGCCTTAAGCCAGCACCCTGTGCTGCTGCTCACCTCGAGGCTAGGGAACTATTAACTCTGCATAAGCTGTTTGCTCAGGATTTGGGGAGCTAAGAACCAGGCTCCTTAACGTGCCGTCCTTCAGATGAGTCAACACTGCTGACCTCTCCTGTCCCTCCCCACAGCTGCTGAGGCCTGCCTGTCACCTCGCACTTTAGAGGAAGCTGCACTGGGCTGGCTGTAAGGCCTGTCTTGGGGGAGAAGAGGCAGCTTTGTGCTGGTCTGGAAGTCCTCAGGTTATCTGTCTCCAACTGCTGCCTGCCTGCAGGTGTGAGGCCACATGAGATTGGTCCAAGGGGAAACTGGCTCCCGAGCACACACGCTGGACCTCACCAAGTCCTGGCTAAGTCAGACAACACCTTCCAGGTCCCCTGCAGAACAGCCAGCAAGCCCAGGGCTGAGAAACAGCTGCTAAGCGGCTCACCTGGATGTTCTGAGACCTTATTGTCGTTAGTTACCATCAAGTCAACTCTGACTCAGGGTGACCCCATGGGTGCAGAGTAGACCTGCTCCACAGGGTTTTCAAGGCTATGACCCTGAAGCAGATCACCAGGCTCGACTTCCGAGGAGCCTATGGGTGGGTTTGAACTACCAACGTTTTGGCTAGTAGTCGAACACTTAATCATTTGCACCACCCAGGGACTCTCTGTGACCTTAGCAAGTACCTTAACCTTTTTGAGCGCTTTTTCTCCTTTGTAAAAAGAAAAAAAGAAAAAGAAGCAAGTAGGGGTAAAATATTCAGAACCAAGGAAAGGTTACCATCAGTAATAAGAGCACAGTGATTACCCCACAGGCCTGGGTGAATCTCCATCACCACTTACTAGCTGTGTGACCTTGGGCAATATAATCAACTTCTCCAAACCTCAGTGCCCTATGTTTAAAATTGAGATAATGATAGCACCTACCTCGGAGGTTTGTTTTAAGGACTAAACAACAATCTACACAAACCGTCTGGCATGTCAAACATGCTCAGTAAATATCACCTGTTTCTTATTAGCCCACAAAGTCTAGGTAGAGATGTGTCAGAGAAGAACTGTGCATCATAGGGTTTTCAATGGCTGATTTTTTGAAAGTAGATCACCAGGCCTTTCTTCCAAGGTGCCTCTGGGTAGACTCAAACCTCCAACCTTTCAGTTAACAGCTTAGTGGGTTAACTGCACCACCAAGGATTCCAATCCTTATTGTAGAAATGGTAACTGAGGCTCAGGGGAATCACTAACAGGCTGAAGATCACCAGCTAAACAGTGGCAGTGGCAGTGAGGGCACTTATCTGCACTGCTACAGGTCGAGTGGCTGGCCCAGGACTCAACGTTGCCACAGGGACCTTCAGATGCTAAACACATCAGCTGCTGCTCCAGCACCCCAGACTGAGCATCTTGTGGCATCAGGGCCTGCAGGGAGGGGTGTTAAGGCACTCTCCAGAACACTGCTCACCCCTCACATATCATTCTCACTCTGAGAGTCTCCAAGAGAAATCCCCATCTTGCTTTCCTACCAAAAGCTGCTGCATTACACTGGCCCATGGAGCTTCAATAATTTCATCTCTTAGACACTTGCAAACAACAGTAGGGACAAACTGGCTAGTGTTAGCTGTTTGACAGACACCCTTTTAAGTGTATTAACACTTAGAAACTCATCGCAACCCACACGGTGGTACTGTTTTTATCCTCGTGTTAGTGATAGAGAAGCTGAGGCCCAGAGAGGTTAAACAACTTGCTCACAGACACACAGCTAGTAAGTGCCAGGGACGTATTACTCAATAAGCAAGGGAAGCACATGCTTAGGGCATCAACAAAACAGGGGCATCAGTTGTCCAAAGCAAAGACCCATAGATGCCAAGGAGACAGGACACAAGGAAAAGTGAGCACCTTGGTGGAAGGGAACTGGCAGGGTGCTAAATGAAATTGATAACAGCTCCAGTGCATAAGACTGTACTAGCTGGAAATAAAGTTCATGAATGGTCACAAGGGTGCCCATGCACAAGGTTGTTTAAGCTATGAAGCCCCTACCACTTCAACACTGTTGTTGACATTTGTCTCCTATGGTCCACTCCCATGTAACTGAAACTCCTTATCTCAGTCAGTGAGTCTCTTGGGAGGATACTATTTCTTTCTAATAAACAAGAGGTGGGGGTGGGATGTCAAGCCTAACTCTTGCTATATTCACCTAATATGCAACTTGGTCCAACATGAGTAGTTACTGGGCAAGGACAGATTATATTAATTGATAACAGGTCTCTAATCCATTCTGAAAGAATCATCTTGTACATCCACATCTGTTGATGCAGCAACTCCAGCCAGAAGGGCCAGCGATGCTCTTTGCCATGATGCAAATACAAGGGTATGCCTTGAGCAGGCCCTGGTAAACAACCAATAGGAAATCCAGTCCCGGATGATATGCGAAAGCAAGGGAACTCAAATAAATTGACTATTGCAATGAATTCAATCAAGTTACTTTTAACTGTATAGCATTTACCTACAGAGTTATGTCCTAAGTTTTGTAAACAATAATATTTATAACTTAAACTTTAAAATGTTTGGCATACACACAGATGCAATCTACAGTACATTTAATATAATACTAACGTGGGTAATAATTTAATATAATATCAATACAGCAAACATCCAAAAATACTGGAAATATTTATCTAACACAAAAAGTTTTAATTTCTGTATCAAGTGAGTTTCATTTTTTATTGTCTGTTGTGTGGGACACAGTGCTTGATATTACTCTAAATATGCTAATAAACAAGGTATTAGACACATCAAGAGGATGCAAAATTCAGTATTTCTTTATCATGCAAAATATGTTTCTGTTTTGCAACAATGAGTATGTTTCTAAATTCATCTTCCAAGAAAGCAACGAAGGGTGTTTATCAGAATATTACATTTACATTTTATCAGAATATTTACGTATCTCCATGTAAGAAAACTGAACAATTCCTCAAGGAAATAAATTAAGTGAATATTTAGATAATAAAAATTATATAAATGTATTTTATTTTCCATTTTCCTTCAGACTGACTTTTTTTTAAGAAATTGATTGATATTGTTATGACATGCAAAACAAACTTGCTCATAGAGAAGTAGTGCTATTGTTACATCAATTATGTACGTATCTCCAAATATAGGAGTTAAACAACTCCACAAAGAAATAAAATGTACAGTTTATAAATTTTGTATATGATAACAATTACATATTCCTTCTCATTTAGACTGATCAGGTATAATCTCACATTCATTTCTCTCTCATTTATCACATAAGAACATGCCAAAAAAAAAAAACCAAACCCTTTGCCATCGAGTTGAGTTGATTCCAACTCATAGCAAACCTACAGGACAGAGTAGAACTGCCCCATATGGTTTCCAAGGATTTGAACTGCCAACTTTTTGGTTAGTAGCTGTAGCTCTTAACCACTGCACCATCAGGGTTTCCAAGAATGTGCCGGCAGCACTATAATCACATTACTCATGATGTATCTGATCCTGTCGTTTGCAAAGTGAACTAAAACATATCTTCAGATTGAGCATACCCTTGTATTTGTTTCATGCTCTTTGCAATCAATGTTGACCCATTCAGTTATCAGCAGTAGTCCAATGAACTGTTAAGATGCAGCATCAAAGGACAGAAGGTGAGTGTCATAGTTATCTAGTGCTGCTATAACAGAAATGCCACAAGTGGATGGCTATAACAAACAGAAATTTATTCTCTCACAGTTTAGGAAGCTAGAAGTTCAAATTCAGGGTTCCAGCTCCAGAGGAAGCCTTTCTCTCTCTGTCGGCTGTAAGCGAAGGTTCTTTTCATCAGTCTTTCCCTGGGTCTAGGAGTTTCTCAGCACAGGGACCCCACGTCCAAAGGATGAGCTCCTCTCCAGTCTCTTCTTTCTTGATGGTAAGAGGTCCCTCTCTGCTCACTTCTCTTTTATATCTCAAAAGAGATTGACTCAAGATACACCCTAAACCTGTAGATTGTGTCCTTCCTCATTAGCATAACTGCTTCTAATCCTGTCTTATTAACATCATACAAAAAAAAAAAAAAAAAAAACCCATTGCCGTCGAATCAATTCTGACTCATAGCGACCCTATAGGACAGAGTAGAACTGCCCCTTAGGGTTTCCAAGGAATTCCTGGTAGATTTGAACTGCCAACCTTTTGGTAGCTCTTAACCTCTAAGCCACCAGGGTTTCCCATTAACGTCATAGAGGCTAGGATTTACAACAAATAGGATAATCACATCAGATCACAAAATGGAGGACAACCATACAATTCTGGAAATCATGGCCTAGACAAGTTGCTACACATCTTGAGGGGACACAATTCAATCTATAATATCCTACCTTTTGGCCCCCTAAAATTCATTCCTTTGCCACATGTAAAACACATTCACCCAATCATATCATCCCAAAAGTCTTAAATCAACTCCAACTGCAAATTCTATCCTGGGGCAAAACTTCTTATCATCTGTAAAATCTAGAATACAGGTTATCTGGTTCCAAAGTACAATGGTAGAACAGGCACAAAACAGACATTTCCATTACAAATTTGAAAAATTGGAGGGAAAGAAGGGATAACAGACAAAAAGCAAGTCCAAAACCCAACAAAACAGATTATATTAACTCACAAGGATTGAAAATAATCCTCTGTTCTATGAGATCATTTAAGTGATGGCCCTGCCCTCCAGTCAATGCCTCTCCAGATTCTGGATGGAGGCCCCTCAGTCCTAGGCTTCAGCTCCACCTTCCAGGCCCACTGAGACGGCAACTCTGCTCCCTTGGATTTGGGCAGCCCCATCCTCCTAGTCCATCTGAGTGTCGACCTTACCCACTTGGCCCCAGCAGGCCCCATTCTTCTACTTCTTGGGCACAGCAGCCCTGCCCCCTCAGCTTTGGGCAGTGGATCTGGCCCCATCCCCCTGGCATTCGTGAATGGCAATCCCACACTCTGTAGCTGAGTTGGTGAAGATCTGACTCTTGGAAACCTAGGAAGCCATGGCCCCACCCTTTGACTCCCAGCAGGCTGTGGCTCCATCCTTTGAGGCTGAGGCAGCTTTGCTTCCTGTACTTCTTGTCTCTTAGGCTCTACCAATAAGTGCCTGGAGGCACCCCACTCCACCAGGAAGTCTCCTGCCCAAAGGCACTCAGTTCTCTTGCTCCGTGAGTCGGCTCAGATGCCATCTCACATTGGTCTCCTGGTTCTGCTGCACCGTTTCTCTGCTGTTGCTTCTCACCATCTTTGCTGTCTCTGGTGTTACAGTTCTCCTCACCTCCCTCTGTGCCCTCACCACAATTTCCTTTGATGTTCATAAGTCTACCAACAGTCTCTTCAAGGAAATCTAGGCTTTTACTATTAGGCACCTTCAAACTCTTCCAGCCTCCACCTATTCACAGTTTCAAAACCACTTCCACATTTTAGGTATATGTTAGAGCAGCACCCCACTCCCAGTCCCAAATTTTATCTTAGTTATCTAGTGCTGCTATAACAGAAATACCACAAGTGGATGGCTATGACATAAATTCATTCTCTCACAGTTTAGGAGGTTAGAAGTCTGAATTCAGGGCACCAGCTTCCAGGGAAGCCTTTCTCTCTTTCAGCACTGGGGGAAGGTCCTTTTCATCAATATTCCCCTGGGTCTAGGAGTTTATCAGTGCAGGGACCCTGGGTCCAAAGGATGTGCTCCACTCCAGGCTCTTCTTTCTTGGTAGTAAGAGATCCCTCTCCTCTCTGCTCACTTCTCTCTTTTATATCTCAAAAGAGATAGACTCAAGATACAATTTAATATTGTAGATTGAGTCCTGCCTTATTAAGATAACTGCATTTAATCTTGCCTCATTAACATTATAGAGGCTAGGATTTACAACACATAAGATAATCACATCAGATCACAAAATGGAAGACAATCATACAATTCTGGCAATCAGGCCTAGCCAAGTTAACACACATTTTGGGGGAACACAATTCAATCCATAACAGTGAACATGTAAGTTTTTAAGTATTTCTTCAAGGCAAAACACACTCATGGAGATCTGCGAAGGGTCCACCAACAAACATTGTATGACAAACTAATGAAATTATTTCCAACTGCTTTGTAAATACCATTTCTTTTGACTATCTCAGACCTGAAGAACAAAATTACATGTTTCAAATCAATTTTTTACTAAGTTTCAAATATAAATTTTTGTGTTACAAAAATATATCCCGTTCAAATGTGTTGGTAAGCAGAGGATGGGGCACCAAGATTATCAGTGTTTAGGGCCCTCACATGCCTTAATCTGGCCCTAGTAAGTGCAATGCTTAGATTCAAATCCAGGCAGTATGCCACCAAAGGCAGTTTTGATTGTTTGCTTGTTTGTTTGTGGGTTTTCTAGTTTTTATTTTGAAATAATTTCAAACTTACAGGAAAGTTGCAAGAACAGTGTAATGAACTTTCATATTTACCTATCTCACCAGATTTACCTATTGTTAACATTTTGCCCCTTTTGGTTTTGCTTTATCTTCTCTCCCTCTCTCTTCCTCTCTCTCTCTCTCTCTCTCTCTCCATTTTCTCTCTTTCTCTCATTCTCTCTCTCTCTTCTCTTTCTTCCACCTTTTTAAGAGTACACCACTGGCTTCATGTTCCCTTTACCCCTAAATACTCCAGCACTAACTTATACGCATTAACCACAATACAATTCTCAGAATCAGGAAATTTAACATTGATAATACTCTATAGACATTATTAAAATTTCACCTTCTTAGCTACTTTCTTTTTTGTTTTTTCTGGCCCAGAATTTTCATGTCTCTTTAGTCACCTTTAATCTAGAATGATAAAGAGCCCTGGTAGCATGATGGTTAAGCACTCATCTGTTAACAGAAAGGTTGATAGTTTGAACCCACATAGCAGCTCCACAGAAGAAAGACCTGGTGATCTGCTTCCATAAAGATTACAGCCAAGAAAACACTATGGGGCAGTTCTCCTCTGTTGCATGGCGTCACTATAAATTGGAATCAACTCAATGGCATCCAACAACAGCAATAATCTGGGATGATATCTCAGCCTTTCTTTGACTTTATTACACTGACATGTTTTAACACTACAGATTTGTTGTTGCTTTTCTCAGAATTTCCCTCATTTTGGACTTGTATGGTGTTTTCTCATTATTAGATCCAGATTACATATTTTTGGCAGAAATGCTCCAGAAATTATGGTATGTTTCAGGAAATCATATCAGGAGGTCCAGGAGGTCGATTTGCCCTATTTATGGTGATGTTAACTTTGATCATTTGGTTAAGGGGATAGCTGCCTGAGTTCTCCATGATAAAGCTGCTATTTTTTCCTTTTTAAATAATTTGTGGAGAGATACTTTGAAAGCATGTAAGTGGCCTGCTTCTCATCAAAAATCCTACTAATTTTACCATACATAGATGATTCTTACCAGAATTAGGTAGTTTTCTGATGGTTGGGAATGGTGACTTACAAAGTCCATCATTCCTTCTACATTTATTAGTAGATTTTCTACTATAGTTGTTTATTAATTCTCTCCCATTTACTTATTATTAGCACAGACTCATGGATTCTTTATTTATTTATTTTGATGTGTTATAATCCATTATTCTTATTATTTATTTTGATGTTCAAATTGTCTCAGATGTAGCCAGTAGGCACCCCTTTAAGCTGGCTCCTGTGCCTTTGACATGTCCCTATTATTCTTTGAACACTTAATTTCTAGCACAATATGTTCCCAGCTCATTTTGCACTTTCCCTGCCCTAGCCTTGAATCCACATTTCTCCAAGGAGCCCTGGTTCCTTTAAGTGGAGAACAGTGTTTAGAAACCAAGATCTGAGCAACAGTGGTGCTCATTACTGCTGGTATGTCATTTGTTTCGGGACAGGGTGTGCTTCTAACGATTGTACTACCCTGCCACTCAAGTTTGCAGTTGTCTCCTTCTCATAGGGACACAGACTACCTGCAGTTAAATCTGAGGCACAATCACAGCATGTGTTCATTACCACAGCTTGCATTTTTGTCCTATTCCTGACTTGATTTTTCCAGCCTTTATCTTTCTTCTTTGCCCCTCTTTAACAGGCTACTCTGCTTTTTTAATCAGTCCACCACCCTTCAAATCTCACCCTGGAACAATATTCTGGAGCATCACCCCACATATAGCCTCATGTGGCTGTTTACATTTTAATTAGTTAAACTTAAAAACTTAAATTCTCAGTCACACTAGCTACTTTTCAAGTGCTCTGTGTAAATACAGAAAATGTCTATCATCACAGAAAGTTCATTTGGACAGTGCTGTTTTAAACTGACTATCCCAGACTGGTGGTGGAGCTATGTCCAGAGAACCAACTAATGAGTCCTGGGGGAAGATCAAATTTTGAGGGTTTCCCATGACATGTAGAACACTGTGGAGATGCAAAGAATGATGCTCTTCTGTACTGGCCATGGAACTGAAGCCAAGAGATACAGGAGTGTTTATAGGGAGACTAGAAGCCAGGTCACCATGAAAATCAAACCCCTTTATTTCCCTCACTTTAGTAATGTTTGTCACACACAGAAATGCTAGGTGTAAACAATATTGGGAGGGAGAGTCTGCAATACGTGTCTCAATAGAACAGGCATGGAACACAGAAAAAGTCCTATAGGGTGGCAAGACGACCCAGCCAATGAGCTCAGAGCCAGAGAGGAGCTGAGGAGATTGGAGGAGATGAGGGGCTCCCACCTGATGTAGAATTTCATTTGCACGTCAAAAAAACAAAGGAATCTGGAGGCACCCCTACAGCATGACTTCTCTCAGCTCTGGTCACTCTGTAGCCTTCCCTGATCATCTTACTCAAAGCAACAGCCCCAGTCTCTCCCTCACACCACCCAGTCTCCTTCCTGCTTTATTTTTCTTCTTGGCATGTATCACTCTCTGACTTTGTACAGATTTTACTTATTTATATTGTTTATTGTCTGTCTTTCCTGCAAAATGTAGGGCCATGCAGGTAAGGATTTTTATCTGTATTGTCCACTTCTATATCCCTGGTCCCTAAAGCAGTCCTGGCTGTCATGGATTGAATTGTGTCCCTGAAAAATGTGTGTCAACTTGGCTAGCTCATGATTCC
>NW_004444115.1:11850-13886 GCF_000243295.1 Trichechus manatus latirostris
GGAGTTAGAAACCAGTAAACACCAAATAACATTTGTAAGGTGTTAAGGGATGTTATTGAGAATGCTCCAGAAATACAGAATTTATCCAGAATCATGTTATTTGCTGTATACTGGTTTCTGTCTGACCTAACACCTTCTTCTTGTCACCAGGCTCCCAAAATGCCCTGTAATTAGCCTTGGGCAGAGCCAAACTGCATATTTTCCACATCTCAACATGATGCTTTCTGCATTTAACTGACGGTAGTTGTCCCTATAAAGAGCTCCTAGCATATTATAACAATATTAATTATTCTTCACAAAAGTAATGACTATGCCTGTGTCTACTTCTTTGTCTCTGAGCTAATTATTAGATTAAAATGAATATGTAAGACATCAGAAAAATGGCAGGGTAAGCAGCTACAAATTCTCATCCCTCCACAGAAACATTGAGAAAACAGCCAGAAACTGTCAAAGATTTACAGGAACCAAGCCCAGGCTGAATCAAGAAACGGGTAACTTAAAATGGTAGATAAGTTTGTGGCCTTTTTATTTGCCCTTGTCACACTCCCTCCCCAGCTCAGCAGCAGCCTTGAAGACTGTAAGCCACATTCCCAGTGTGGGACCCTGGCCCCTGGTTTCAGAGAGGGAAGAGCAGATCTTGTTTACAAATTACTGTTTTTGTCTGTTCAAAGCCTTCTGGTTGATGCAAAGCAATCATTGTAGGACTATTGACACCCCTAGCTGCCTGGGGCAAAAGATTAGAGTTGAGACGTACAACTGAACACCTAAAGGCAGGGAAGAAAAGACAAGGAGAGAGTTCCATTGGGAAAAGAGGGCATTTAAAGGTGCCCAGGAAACCCTGGTGGTGTAGTGGTTAAGAGCTGTGGCTGCCAAACAAAACGTCAGCAGTTCAAATCCACCAGGAGCCCCTTGGAAACTCCATGGGGCAGTTCTACTCCGTCCTATAGGGTCACATGAATCGGAATTGACTTGACGGCAACAGATTTGGCTTCTGGTTTTTTTGGCGGAGCCCTAGTGGTGCAGTGGTTAAGAGCTATGGCTGCTAACCAAAAGGTCGGCGGTTCAAATCCACCAGCCGCTCCTTGGAAACCCTATGGGATAGTTTTACTCTGTCCTTTAGGGTCACTATGAGTCGGAACCAACTCGATGGCTACAAGGTTTTTTGTTTGTTTGTTTTGGTGTATAGTAGGGGAGTTCCGGTGGCGCAGTGGTTAAGAGCTCAGGCTGGTAACCAAATGGTCAGCAGTTTGAATCCATCAGTGGCTCCTTGGAAACCCTACGGGGCAGTTCTACTCTGTCCTATAGGGTCACTGTGAGTCAGAATTGACTCAATGGCAATGGGTTTGGTCTGGTTTCTCGATGTATACCCGGGAATTTAGAAAGCCTTGTGGATGCCCAGGGAAGGATGCAAGCTCAGAAAAGACCTGAGAAAATTGGCTGAGCTTTCATCACTGGTTGATTTCTAGGTGCAATGAAAGCAGGAAGTGAGAGTTGACACAGAATTATAAATAGCCTGGCTAAGTATTAAAGGAGTTCCCCAACTCAGAGCCAATCTGCAAAGACTGGGAAAGTGTCTAGTTTTTTGTTTTCTTTTTTTTTTTTCCTTTTTTTTAAGTTTCTAGCATTTAAAGGAAACCCTGGTGGCGTAGTGGTTAAGAGCTACAGCTGCTAACCAAAAGGTCAGCAGTTCAAATCCACCAGGCATTCCTTGGAAACTCTATGGGGCAGTTCTACTCTGTCCTACAAGGTTGCTATGAGTCGGATCAACTCGATGGAAATGGGCTTGTTATTTTTTTTGGTTAGCATTCAAGGAAATCTCAGACAAAACACTAGCTGAACACAAGCTAACCCTTTAACAACCAGAAAAGCAATCCTTGTGTAAAAAGGAGAACCTAATTTCTAGAGTTACCACATTATAATATACAAATGTACACTTTCAACAAGAAATCAAAAATATACAAAGAAACAGGAAAGTATGGTCCATTCAAAGGAAAAAATAATAATAACTGACAGAAATTCCCTGAGAAATCCAAGAT
>NW_004444115.1:14676-16611 GCF_000243295.1 Trichechus manatus latirostris
TGGACATACTATAGTCAAATTGAAAAAAGCTGAAGGCAAAGAGAGAATCTCAAAGGCAACAAGAGAGATCATCTTGTCATGTATGTGAAGTCTTTATTAAGATTAAGAGCTGATTGCCATTAGAAACTATGGAGGCCAGAAGGCAGTAGGATGACATGTTTAAAGGAAGGAAAGAAAGGAAAAAAGGTCAACCAAGAACTCTATATCAGGTAAAACTGAAGGAGAAATTAAGACATTTCTAGATAAACAAAAGCTGAAGGAGTTCATTGCTAGCAGGCCTGCTTTACAAGAAATACTTAAGGGAGTCCTTAGGATAAAATGAAAGGACATCAGACAGTAATGTGAAGCCACGTGAAGAAATAAAGAAAACTGGGAAAGGTAAATAAATAGGTAAATATAAAAAACAGTATTATTGTACTTTTGATTTGTAGTCCCTCTTTTGTACCAATATAATTTAAAAGACAAATTCATAAACAATAATTTTGAGTCTACATTAACAAGCATAAAATGTATAAGATTGTAATCTGTGGCAATAACAATATAAAAGGGGACAGATGGGGGTGTACAGGAGCGAAGTGTTAGTACACTATTGAAATTAAGATGGTATTAAACAAACTAGGTTGTTATAAATTTAAGATGTTAATTCTAATCTCCACGGTAACACTAACAAATAACTAAAAATTTTAACAAAAAGGAAATCAAATGATACACTACAAAAAAAAGAAATCCCCTAAATACCAAAAAAGGAAGTAATGAAAGAATTGACAAACAAAGCATATAAGACATACAGAAAACAAATAGCTAAATGGCAGAAGTCCTTCCACATCAGTAATTATTTTAAATGTAAATGAGTTAAATTCTCCAATTAAAAGGCAGAGATTGGGAGAATGGATTTAAAACAAACAAACAACAACAACAAAAAAAAAACATGTTCCATCAACAAGAGACTCACTTTATATAAAAGAGGATAAAAATAGGATAAAAAACAAATTCCATGCAAATGGTAACCAAAAGACAGCTAGAGTGGATATATTATTAGACAAAATTGATTTTAAGGCAAAAAAGTGTACAAGAGACAAAGAAGGACATAATATATTGATAAAAGTTTCAATCTATCAAGAAGTTATAACAATTATATACATGCATACACCAAACAATGGAGTCCCAAAATACTTGAAGTAAACATTGACAGATTTGAAAGGGGAAATAGTTCGACAATAATAGTTGGAAACTTCAATACCCTACTTTCAGACAGAAAATCAATAATGAAATAGAGAATTTGAACAACACTATATATAAACCAAAGTCCAGCATCACAGCAACATGCAAGCCACCTCAGTACAACAAATGGTGGACAGGTTTAAGAGGAGTTTCCAGACTAAGACTAAGAAGAAAGGCCTGGTGATCTACTTCTGAAAATTAGTCAATGGAAACCTTATGGGCCACTACAGAACATTATCTGACTTGCTTGGTTTGGAAATAATCTCTAGAGAATGGCATCATTTTTGGTGAAGCAGAGGACCAGCGAGGGCATGGGAGAACTTTGGTGAGATGGACAGGTACAGTAGCCACAACAATGGACTTAAACATGCTAGTGATTGTGAGCATGACACAAGACCAAGCAATATTTCATTCTGTTATACATAAGGTCACCTTGAGTCAGAGTGAACTCCACAGCAACTAACAACATAAACCAGCTAGATCTAACAGACTTATACAGAACACTCTACTCAATAACAGCAGAATAAATATTCTTCTCAAGTGCACATGGAACATTCACCATGACAGACTATATGTTAGGCCACAAAACAAATCTCAATAAATTTATAAAGATTGAAAACATACAAAATATCTTCTCTGAATACAATAAAATGAAGCTAGAAATCAATAACAAGAGGAAAACTAGACAGTACATAAATATATGAAAATTGAACA
>NW_004444115.1:21781-23030 GCF_000243295.1 Trichechus manatus latirostris
TATTGATGGCTCAGAGATAACAGTCAATATCAAATAACATAAAGAGGCAGTCCATCATGGATCCAGTAAGCTCACAAAATAAAGAATCGATAAATTTTCTGGAGGAAGAGAATTTCTTGGAATTACCAGAGGCAGAATACAAGAGATTAATATACAGAACTCTTCAAGAAATTAGAAAGGAAATTCTTCAAAACACAGAGATCTCAAAGAACATACAAAGCAGTAGCAGAACTTAAAAAAGTTATTCAAGAGCATAATGACAAATTTAATAGGCTGCAAGAATCCATAGAGAGAAAGCAATCAGAAATCCAGAAGATTAACAATAAAATTTCAGAATTAAACAACTCAATAGAAAGTCATAGGAGCAGAAATGAGGCAGTAGAAGTCAGAATTAGTGACACTGAATATAAAGCACTTGACACCAACTAATTTGAGGAAAAATCAGATAAAAGGATTTAAAAAATGAAGAAACTCTAAGAATCATGTGGGACTCTATCAAGAGAAATAACCTATGAGTGATTGGAGTACCAGAATAGGTGGGATAACAGAAAATACAGAGAATCGTTGAAGATTTGTTGACAGAAAACTTCCCTGATATCATGAAAGATGAGAAGATATCTATCCAAGCTGCTCATCAAACCCCACATAAGGCACATCCCAAAAGAAAGTCACCAAGACATATTATAATCAAACTTGCCAAAATCAAATATAAAGAGAGAATTTTAAGAGCAGCTAGGGATAAAAGAAAAGTCATCTACAAAGGAGAGTCAATTAGAATAAGCTCGGATACTCAGCAGAAACCATGCAAGCAACAAGGCAATGGGATGACATATATAAAGCCTTGAAGGAAAAAAAATGCCAGCCAAGAATTATATATCCAGCAAAACTGTCTCTCAAATACGATGGCGAAATCAGGGCGTTTCCAGATAAACAGAAGTTGAGAGAATTTGCAAAAACCAAACCAAAATTACAAGAAATATTAAAGGGACTCCTCTGGTTAGAAAATCAATAACATCGGATAACAACGCAAGACTAGAACACAGGACACAGCAACCAGTTATTGACTCAGATAGGGAAGTAACAAAAATACCTCAAAGCTAAAACATTGAAAACAGGGAAACAATGATATCAATATGTAAAAAATGACAACATTAACACAAAAACAGGGACCTAAAAAATGTAGATACAGATTTTTCATATGGAGGGGAAGTCAAGGCAATATAAAGAAATAAAAGACTGGTATAAACTT
>NW_004444115.1:44759-45838 GCF_000243295.1 Trichechus manatus latirostris
TAATCATTGTGCCACCAGAACAATTGAAATTATCCAGTCTGAGGAGCAGAAAGAAAAAAGAACCAAGAAAAGTAAACAGAACCCATGTGATCTGTGGGACAACACCAAGCATACCAATATATACATTATGGATGTATCAGAAACAGAAGAGAGAGAGAAAGTAACAAAAAAGAATATTGGAAGAAATAATAGCCCAAAGCTTCTCAAATTTGACTGATGATATGAATATGCACATTCAATAAGCTAAACAAACTCCAGGTAGAATAAATCCAAAAAGATAAACATTGAGACACATTACAGCCAAATGGTTGAAAGCCAAAACAAAGACAGAGTCTGAAAGTAAAAAGAAAGAAGCAACTCCTTATGTATATGGCTCCTCAATAAAATTAATAGCCGACGTCTCATCAAAAACCATGGAGGTCAGAAGATAGTAGATGACATATTTAAAGGGCTGAAAGCAAAAACTGTCAACCAAGAATTCTATAGCTGGCTAAACTATACAGGAGATCCATTTATAATAGAATCTAAGAGTATAAAATACCTAGGAATAAAATTAATCAGGGTTGTGAAAGACTTATACAATGAAAATTATAAAACTACTGAAAGAGATTAAAGAAGACGTAAATGAATGGAAAGATGTTCTGTGTTCATGGATTGGAAGACTTAATATTGTAAGATGTCAATACTACCCAGAGTGATCAATAGATCCAACACAATTCTGATCAAAATTCCAACAGCCTTCTTAACAGAAATGAAAAACCAATTCTCAACTTTATATGGAATGGCAAGAGGCCCTAAATAGCTAGAGCAATTTTGAAGGAGAAAAACAAAGTAGGAGAACTCGTATTTCCTGGTTTTAAAACATATTATACAACTACAGTAATCAAAACAGCCTAGTGCTGGTATAATAATAGACACATAAACCAATGTAATAGATTTGAGAGTCCAGAAATAAACCTACACACCTATGATCAATTGATTTTTGACAAGGGTGCTAAGTCCACTCAATGGGGAAAGAAGAGTCTCTTCAATAAATGGTGTTGAAAAAATTAGATTTTCACAGGCAGAAAAACAAAGCA
>NW_004444115.1:48202-49609 GCF_000243295.1 Trichechus manatus latirostris
TGCTCTTTCAAAGAACTATCTATATGGGATTAAATTAACAACAACAACTCAAAAGGTCAAATAGGAAGTTTAAGGGGCAGTAAGCTTATGTTAATGGGAGAGCAGAGTTAGAATGTGTGGCCAGCTTGAAGAATGTAATCAATGTCACTGAATCGTATATGTAGAAATTGTTGAATTGGTGCATGCTCTGCTGTGTATATTTTCAACAGCAACATGAAAAACAAAAAAATATTTTGTAAAATGCAGGAGAAATTAAGGCACTCCCAGATAAACAAAAGCTGAGGGAGTCTGTCACTACTAGACTTGCCTTACAAGAGTTCCTCAGGTTTAAAAGACAATAAACAGTAACTTCAAGCAATACGAAGAAATAAAGAACACTGGTAAAGATAAACACATAGGCTAAAAAAAAGTCAGCATTGTTGTATTTTTGGTTTGTAACTCCACTTCTTGTCTTCTATGTCATCTAAAAGAGCACACATGAAACAATAATTGTAAATCTATGTTAATAGGCACACAATGCATAAAGATGCAATTTTTGACAATAACAACAGAAAGGGGCATATGGAGCTATATAGGAGCAGAGACTTGTATGATATTGAAGCTAAGTTGGTTTCAGTTCAAAATAAACTCTTATAAATATCGGATGTTAATTCTAATCTCCAAGGTAACCAGTAAGAAAATAACCAAAAAATATTTTTAAGTAAAATGAGAAAGGGATAAAAATGGTACACCAGAAAAATCAATCAAACACAAAAGAAGGCAGTAATGGAGGAATTGAGGCACAAAAAAAATGATATAATAAAAACAGAATTAAAAATAAAAGCAAAATGGCAGAAGTAAGTCCTTCTTTATCAATAATGACTTTACATTTAAATAAATTAAATTCACAAATCACAAAGCATGATCCACCTATACACTGTCTACATAAGATTCAAAGAAACAAATAGGTTAAAAGTGAAAAGATGGAAAACGATATTCCATTCAAATGGTAATAAAAAGAGTTGGAGTGGATATATTATGAGACAAAATAGATTTTAAGTGATAAAAAGATGACAAGAGACAAACAAGAATATTATATATTGATAAAAAGATTAAATCCATCAAGAAGATATAACAATTATAAACATATACACAACAAACAATGGAAGCCCAAAATATATCAAGCAAACATTGACAGATTTGAAAGGGGAAATAAACAGTTCTACAATAATAGTTGGAGACTTTAATATCTCACTTTCAATAATGGATAGAACAACCAGACAGAAAATCAATAAGGAAATAGAACAACACTATAAAGTAACTAGACCTAAGAAACATATGTAGAACACTCCACCCAACAAAAGCAGGATAAACTTTCTTCTCAAGTACACATGAAACATTCTCCAGGATAGACCAAAAGTTAGGTCA
>NW_004444115.1:50647-53041 GCF_000243295.1 Trichechus manatus latirostris
CCCAGGAGAGCAAAGGTGGTTCAACATTAGAAAAATCAATCAAAGCAATCCAAGACATTAATATAATGAGGGGGGAAAACCACATGATTGTCACAGAAGACATTTGACAAAATTTAACACTCTTTCTTGATTTAAAAAAAAAAAACACACAAAACTAGGAATAGAAAGAAACTTTCTAACTATGGTGGAGTCTGAGCTCTGGAGGGTGGTAAGTACCGTGAAGGCCTGAGTGGATGGCCGTCTGGTTCTTGGCACTGTCCTCAGGACCCCTTGGACTCTTGTCTCTGGACTCCTCCACGCTGACACTTCCCACTAGTCTCCAAGCTATCCTCTCAAAAGCATTCTCTCACACGCTCTATGTCATCCCTGCACCCAATAGCCCTTGGATGCCCTCCTGTACAATTCTGGAATGTTCAGGGTTCTCTCAGGCTGTCTCAGCCTACACCCACCTCACTGCTACTGTACCAGGCTGGGGGTTGGTGGGGTGGTGGGAAGTCAGGGAGCTTCCAGAGACTTGCTGCCACACTGAGCCTCTCCCTACCCCCAACCCCAGGAAGAAGGACTAAGTCCCTCTGTACCCTGATATTCCAAGTCCATTTGCAGCTACTGCCGCCGTCCTCCCTTAGAAACCCAAAGCCAAGTATTGCTTCCTCTGTTCTATGGTGCCCTCCTTTCCCCAAGGAGTGAGTCCAAAATGTCTCGGCTTCAAGATCTAGTTTTATTGAGGTGTCCTAAATTTAAAAGCAGTGGGGTTAAAAGAGAAAATTTACAGGAGTGAAAGCTACATGTGTTAGTATATCAAAATATTTCCCCCCCTTTCCATACAACTTAAATAACTATAAACAGCCATAGCATAAACACAGACAAAGACATATCTTGAGCTTAGAGGAAGAAGCTTCGAATATCTGGAAATCTCCTCACACTGCCCTCCACATTCCTCCTCTCTGCAGGACACGTGAGGTGTCACTGTCCTAAAGACAGGGGATCATCAAACGCTCCACAAGCCACAGTTTCCTGGAGCTCCAAGTTCTCTGGTGCCACCGGCTTCGGAAAGACCCTTAGTGCTAAGTGGCCAGCACTGTGCCAGGCATGAGGGACCCCACCTCTCCTCGAGGCGGAGAAGCAGGTCAGCAGGCAAGTCAGCGAGGGGCCCCTGGCAGCGTGTGATCAGCAGCCCCAGGAAGCAGGACCTCAGAACCAGCAGCTCTGACACAGATGGAGCTGGCCAGATCCTTAAAGCCTCACACGCGGCCGAGTCCACTGGCCCTAGGGTTCAACATTTAACATTAACAGTGAGAAGGGCCCTGTAACTCCATGTGGTCTGGTGATGTCGGTTTCCAGTAATCACCCAACATTCCTGGCATAATGTCCACAAAGCGAATGACTATTTCATGGAAAATCAAATGGCAACTTCTCCCTTCACAGTACTTGTTGCTCCTGCACACTCTCTGTTGCATCTCAGGTAAACAGGACCTTTCTCTTTCCAGTGGGAGTGGCAGCAATCCCTTCATTGGGGGCCAGTAGACACCCAGAGGCATAGGAAGAGCTGCCCCCTGAGGTCCCACGGGGCACCTTTCTCAGGGAAGACAGCAAGTGGGAGGGCTCAAGTGGACAGTACGCCGACTGGGAGTCGACGCTGGCTCAGATCCTGGTTCTTCTCTTCATTTGGTGAAGTCTCAGCTCCATCTTGTCACATACTCCTCGTGGGGGCACCGGAAGGTCAAGTAAAGGGCAAGCACCACCCTAACCAACTTGATGGCAACTGGTGTTTTTGGAATTCCTGGGTGGTGCAAACAGTTGAAGCAATCGGCTGCCATCCAAATGGCTGGAGGTTCGAGTCCACCTCAGAGGCACCTCAGAAGAAACTGTGTGGAGCTTAGTTGTACTCTGACACATATGGAGTTGCCACGAGTCACTACTTCATGGACCTTTTTTTTAACCACCCAAGCCCAGTGTCACAGGTGGAGCAGTGAGACATTGGGCCCTTCCTTGCCCCTTCTCTCGTACTCAGTCCTTTTGTTCTGGAGGAGAAGGACATCAAGGCCTGGCCAGTTTCTTCTTTTGCAAGCCCGAGCTTGGCTCCTGAGGTCCTGGAAGTGGTCAGAATAACATTCTGGATGTCCCCCTCCCGGCCCCTCTGTGCTCCACAGGTCTTCCGTGGTGAGAGAACAACCTGGCTCAACCCTGTCACTGCCTCTTTATTCTACCAAACCGTCAAGGATGGGGAACTTTAAAATCATGGAACAATTCCGCAGACATTTCAGAGCTTGGGCCACCGACAGCAGGTGTCAGCGGTCTGGTAAGCCAAGAGGAAGCGGGCATCTCCCAGGGGAGGTGGAGCCACATCAACAGCAGCACTGCCTGGCAGGCTGCTCTCTCGTGGCCCAAGGATAG
>NW_004444115.1:54144-66576 GCF_000243295.1 Trichechus manatus latirostris
CTCTGATGACTCGGTGCTTTCCAGGAGAACCAAATAACTCCTTACTCAGTGATGGGGCACTCACGGACAGGAAGACTTACCTGTTAGTATCCTGGGAACCAGACAGAGCAGTTTAACTTGTCAAATGGCAAAAGGGAGCCAATGAGTATTCTTGGGCAGGAAAGACAAAAGAGGAAACAGCACTATGGGGTCTGGATTCTGAGAAGTGATAAAAAATGCCTAAGGTTCTTGAGCCTCCCTGGAAATAAAACAACTGGCTAACAATGAAATGCTTCATGGAATTCTGTACCAACCGCTGGGCCTGGGGAGCCTTGAGTGGCCCCAGGTAGAACCAAGGGCTTTGGGCTCAGGGACACCTGAGTTCAAATCTCAGCTCCACTCCTTATTAACCGTGGGATCCGCCTGCACTTACCTGCTGAGCTTCGGGGTCCACATTTAATAAGGGAGACAGAGGTTCCTGCCCCTAGGATATTGTCCTAAGATTAAATGAGATGCTGTTTGTGAAGGCCTGGCCTGATGCCAGGCAGTCTCGAGGTGTCCAGTAATGCAGTTTCCCTGCCTTTGCTGGGCAGAGAAGCAGTAGCTGCTACGGTGCTCCAAGAAGCCGGCCTGGAGGTGGCAGAATGAGAGCATCCCAGGCCCTAGTGGTGGTGGTGGGCGGAGGGGTGGGGGGCGTCTGAACAAGCTGGGGGCATTCAGCACATGGAACTGCAGGGCAAAGGGGTGGAATTGTGGTGGTCTGTCCCTGGAGGAAGTCAGACAGGGAAAAGCTTTCACTCCTGGGTTCCCGTGGGACAAGCCTAGCCAAGCATCTCCCCTTGGACCCTTTGGTCCTGCTTCGTGTGCTCCTGTCCTAGGTCCCTACAGGCCACATAGGTGAGGGCAGCTGTCCTCACTCTGGCCTTTGCATACTCTTCCTCCACAGATCCCTCCTGGTACCCTGAGCAGCAATTATAGACGCCCAGGAAAGGGATGCGGACTCAGCAATATCTGTCAGCAAAATCCAGGCTGAGGCTTCCAGCCGCTTCCGTGCACGTGTCTCCTCTGCAGCGGAGCTCCAACGGGCAGACACGCTGCACCCCACCGCGCCTGCGCCACACCCCACCGGGCTCAGTCCCCAGGCGGCATTACCCAGATTCCCCGCCCTAGCCCTTGGCAGCCCTGAGAGCCCCCCATACAATAGTATTTATAAATGTGAAAATAGCAACTTCCAGTTCAATCCAACATGAAAAGAGCTTGGAAATCACTCTCATTCTCACAACAAGAAAAAGGCTGAACAAACTGAACATCAGCAATTCCTCCTACGTCCACCGGAGGGCTGAGGTCCTGGAGCAAACCACCCCGCCCGCTGCCCCAAAACTGGGTAAATAGGTGAAAACAGAGAATCACAGCTTACCAGGAGCAGTAACCACCACTGGAGACAGCAATGGGAAAGAAAACTTACTTTATGATTCCAACTATATGACATTCTGGAAAAGGCAAAACTATAGAGACACTAAAAAGATCAGTGACTGCCAGGGGCTCGGGGGAGGCAGAGGGGTGAACAGTCGGAGCACAGGGCATTCTTAAGGGGGTGAAACTACTCTGAATCATAGAGTGATGGTGGATACTTGACATTATGCACTTGTCAAAAAACTCATAGACTCGTACAACACAAAGAGTGAACTGCAATGTAAACCATAAGCTTCAGTTAATAATGTATCAGTATTGATTCATCAATATAACAAAGGTGCCACAGGAATGCAAGAGGTTAATAACAGGAGAAACAGTGGGCAGGAAGGAAATGCTACTTTCTGCACAGTTTTTCTGTAAATCTAAAGCTGCTGTAGGAATCCCTAGATGGTGCAAACAATTAAGTGCTCATCTACTAACCAAAGGTTGGCGGTTCAAGCCCACCCAGAGGTGCCTTGTAAGAAAGTCCTGGCAATCTACTTCTGAAAGATCACAGCCTTGAAAACCCTATGAAGGGCAGTTCTACACTACAACACACAGGGTCACTGTGAGTCGGAATTGACTCAACAATGGGTTTTTTAAAGCTGCAGTAGAAAGTAAAGTGTACAAAAAAAATTTTAAGGAAAATAGCTGCCATATTTGTGGCCTGGTGACATGCAGGATCTCTGCTGGGCAGATCATACTAAATATTTTATTCTTTGCTGTACCTTTATGCCATAGGGATTTCCCTCCCCATTTGGCAGACAAGAAAACTGAGGCTCATGGAGGGAAGTGACATGCAAGGGTGCACAGCTGATAAGTGCTGGAAGTGAGATAGATCTGATGCTAGAGCTCAGCTTCTTTCCATTATTCCAAGAGACTTCAGAAGGTTCAGGGAACTCCAGCCCCAAATGAAAGGGAGAAGTTTTCCCTATTCCATCATTAACACTCCAACCCAGCTTAAGCATGAGCTGGGGCAAGACTGGGCCTAGGCCTGAGGAGAGAAGCAGAGGCAAAGCCCCCTGCCCACAAGAAGCTCCCAGACAGGCCGGGGAAAGACCTACACCCAGGGAGGCTGAGTGAGACTCCATATCAGGACACAGTCCAGCCTGGAAATCAAGGGAAGGATAAAGCAAATACTGTACTCTGGTAAGACGGAAGAAGTCCAGGAGGCAGGCTAAAGACAAACGCCAAGGCCTGCTAGCAGCCAGACAGCCTTGAGCTAGGATCTCAGTGCCTCCAGGCAAGCCAGTCACAGTATCCCATCTGTAAACGGGTATCAGTGCTGACCTCTATAGGGCATGGGGAGAAATAAGAAGCTAATATACGCCCAGCATCCGGAAGGGAGTCTGGCACACAGCGGTGCTCAGTAAGGGGAACTACTGACCTACTACATACAACAGCACTGCTCCCAGCAAACACACACATTCACATATACACACATGCATACACCCACACATTCACAGACATACAGGCATACACACACTCACACATGCACTTCCATATACACAAACACCTGTGCACACACAGACCAGCAGAATCAACTTACCTTAGGCCCCAGGGTCTGTTCTTACTTTATACCTCTCGGTGTTCCTATTGACTACATGTAGCTGGCTCAGCAGGTGGGAGGGGGCAGACAGACGAGCAGGATCTCTGCACGAGGCTGGCTCCTGTTACTGTGAAATCCTCTCAAGGGCCCCCATCTCTGGGCTCCCTGGTGACACATGAACAGTGCTTGTCATTTACCCCGTCAGCCCAATGTTTCAGTGTGCTGCCTTTCCAAGCACAGGGTAGGATATCACCTCCTGGTCCCCTTGTGGTGGGTTGGACCATGTGGCTAATTCTCGTCCATGAGTGGTGAGTAGAAGGTTCACCACTTCTAAACTCAGCATTCAATCGCCAGGGTGAAGCCCTCCAAAACTCTCTTCCCTCCAGCACATACTAGCGAGGTTGCTTTGTCAGCTTCACCCCAGTGACTACAATGTGCAGAGCCCTTGCCGATTACCGTGGGCACAGTGACGAGAAGTGAACTGCTGTTGCTTTAAGCCCCTGGACTGCAGAGGTGGCTGTTACCACACCATGAGCTAGCCTATCCAGACCAGGCCTTCGCTGCCTGCAGGCACTGCTGAACTGTCAGCTTGTTCTGGAAGCCAGCTTTGCTCTGGGGTGTCCTTGGCCAACTCACTTGTCTTCAAAAGGAATTTTGGATTTGATGGCTGCTCTGGCTTTCCCCAATCATGCATTTCAACAAACCCTCCCTGAGGGCCTGCTCTGTGTCAGGGCCCCTGTACAGCGACAAAGAAAAGGCCTGGCAGGGCCCTGCCCTCAGAAAGCATTCTGTCTACCCGGGAGGCCAGGAGCAGGTCAGTGCTGCAGCAGGGCAGTGGGACGGTGGGGCCGGGTGAGGGCATCTGACCTACACCGATGGTCTAGGCAGCTTCCTGGAGGAGGTGATGAGTGGGTTGATTTCTGAAACCCAAGAGGGAATTAGGCACACAAAGAAGAGGGGTAAAGTGTGTTCTAGGCAAATGAAAAGGCCCAGGGGAGAGAAAATGGCAAATTATGGGAGCACATGTGTGAATGCAGATGTGTGTTTGGTTGCACAGGTGTGCATGTTTTGGAGTAGACATACACACAGTGTGCACATGTACACGTGTATGTGTGTGTGTGAATGTGTGTACATATGTGGGGGTAGACTGTGCACTCTGCATGTGTGCACATGGGTGCATGCATGTGTAAGCATGTGTGGGAGTAGACATACATGTGTGCACGGTGTGCATATGTGGCATGTGTGGAGTGTGTAAACGTGTGTACATGTGTAGGAGTAGGTGCATGTGTGCACTGTGCACGCGTACACATGTGGGAGTAGATATACATGTGAGCACAGTGTGCATGTGTGCACGTGAGTGTGTACACACATATATGTATTTATGGGAGTTGATAGCACAGTGGTTAAGCACTGGCTACTAACCAAAAGGTCGACAGTTCAAATCCACCAGCTGCTCCTAGAAAACTCTATGGGGCAGTTCTACTCTGTCCTATAGAGTCGCTATGAGTCGGAATCGAATCAACCGAAATAGTTTGTATGTTTAATGCACATATGTTGTGTGTAGGAATAGACATGTGTGTGCACTGTGCATACATGCACGTTTATGGATGCAGGAATATGTGTGGGTGCTTTGTGTTGAGGGTAGGGCAGGACTTGGATCCAGAGATGGGCCTAAAAATGGTCTTAACTTGATCCCTGAAGGCACTGAGGAGGCACAGGAAGCCTTAAGCAAGGTGAGTGTTCACGCAGCTGCCTGCTTTATAAAGACCCCTCTGGCTGCAGTGACGTGGACTGGTGTGCCAGGCTGGCCGGGGGCAGAGGCCAGTCCTGAGGCCAGAGGAGGGGGTGGAGCCAAGAGTATGGCAGGAGCAGGCAGGATACATGAGGAATGCCTCCCTGTGGCGTCTGGTGCACCTTCCGGTGCATGGGGATGGGCGCGGGGGCTCCCGGAGGCGATGACGACCAACCACCTTTTATTCCCTCGACTCTGGTCAAAGCTATGAGGAGTAGAAACGGTAGCATTTCACAGAGGGGGAAGCAGGCCAAGAGGCCAGGCACAGAGCCCCCTGCCTCCAGTCCTGCCAAGCCCTCCCCTTCCCCCAGCCCTGCCCAAGCCTTTGCCAGTTTCCTCACTCCATCCCCCGCGCTGGCCGTCCCTGCGCAAGCAGCGGCTCCTCTACTCACCCCAAGCCACCTGGCCGGCTTTGGGGAGTCTCAGCTCTGAGGCCCCTGGGGCGGGGAGAGAGGGCCCGCTGGAAGCCCAGGACTATCGGTCACGGCTCCCTGTCCCAACTTCTGGGACCCAGGTGCCGTCCCAGCCGAAGGTTGGGAAGGTTCTGGGCTCCTGGGAAGATTTGGCCGCTCGCTGCTTTCTCGCTTTGCCTTCTTGGGCAAGTTGGTTGACCTCTCTGAGTCTAGGGCGCCTCCACAGTTAAATGGACAAAGCAGTGTTTACTGGAGAGGAAAACGTGAGGACTCTGAGCTCTGGAGCCACACGAAGTGGGAAGTGATGGGCATGGAGTGAGGGTAGCGCTGAACGCTCCCTCCCTCACCACGCAGCCGGGGTCTGCCTCCGCACCGCCCGCCCCAGGGTCTGCGGGGAGGCCGGGTCGGGCCGTGGAGGCTTCCCTCAACTCCTGCCCCTTCCCGGAGAGTCCATCCGGGCTGCAACAAGCCACAGCTGGCGCCTCGGGTCCTATGAGGGTCTCTGCAGGCAGTGCCGGTCCGCGCCACGCCTCCTTCGCTAGGTCCAGCAAGCGAGGCTGGTGGCCCATTGCCCGCAGCGATGTCTGCCCCCACCCCGCGGCCTTTCTGCACTGCGCACAGCGCCCACCTTCCTTTTCTTCTCTCCCGGATCAGCTCTTACTCGCCCGGTGCCCGTGTCCGGACCTCAGCTTCCCATCTGAGCAGCTAAGGGATGGAAGGACCAGGATTGCTTGGTGCCCTGGCAGTAGAGTGAACACCGGGGTCGTCCTCTCCGGCTCCGCTGCTCTAAGCTGAGCATCCGGCGGCGATGCGCGTGCCGCGCGCGCCCTCTAGTGCCCGGCGCCGCAACTGCGGGGTCCTCTTGGCGAAGGCACGATCTAGCTGGGCCAGGGGGTCAGGAGGAGGGAGGGAGGAACGGTGCAGGGAAGGAAGAAAGGATCCCGTTGTCAATTTGGTAAACTGATGAACAAAAGAATCAACAGGAAAAGGAATGGGGTAAATATCCTCAGGTGAGTAAGTGAGTAGGGACATAAGTGACTGGACCTCGAATACCTGCTCCAAGAGTGAGGTTATGGGCTGCAAAACCAAGTAACTTAATGACTTTGAGGTGACTATCTTCAAACATGTTATCTGGAGGAAAATATCAAGTTCCTTGTGCAGCCCACAGGCCGTGGGCATCAAATCCTGCCCCCAGCCCCGTTTCACCTGCTCCTCGTGGATGAAAGTCCCTCTGACTTGCGTTCCTCTGCCTGCATCTCCCTCCAGGCTTTGCACACCGTGGCCAACCGCAGGGTCCTGCCTGAGGTTCATCCCCAGGGTCTGCTGAGAGCTCAGTGCCCAGGACATAGCCAAGGCACAAATGCAGGGAAGAATGGCATTTGGAGACCTGACTCAGGACAGAGGCCGCCTGCCCTCAGAGTGAGCTCCCCGACCAGGACCCACCCACCTGCCCTGAAGCTGACCAGGAGCTGTGTTCATTAGCTTCGATGACAATCATGAGCCAGCAGCCCAGGCTGGCTTCCTTCCACCTGCTGCACTTAGCAGCACGACCCCGTTCCCTCCTCATGTCCCGAAAGCTACCTCCTCACACCTTGATTCCACGGAGCCCAGAGATTTCCATGCGGCCCAATCAAACGGGTTTCAACAAGACAGAAATAGTGTCTGACTCCAGAAATAAGCTCCTTCCCTGTGCCGCTACAGCGTCTCCACTAATCAAAGTTCATTTTCTCCTCCTTGTCTGGCGGTCAGACCCCATTTCATCTCTGCCCTCCAGCACTGCTGGTCACCTCAGTTTTCCAGTCAGTTTGTCCTTTCTGAATTTGTGCACAGGAGGGGAAGGACATGCTGAACTACCTCTGCTTCATTTAACCAGGAGAGGCAGTGGCCTTGGGGAGGGCCAGCTGCTTTCCATGGAGCTGAGATCTACTTGTTAAGTCACAGGGGCCCCTGCCATGACAGTGACTTCCCCAGGTCCTCTCCAGGCTAAGCACCCTCAGGCCTCTTTGTGGATGAAGCTTCAATCTCCCCACATTCACTTTCTCCCACCACTATTGATTTCTTTTCTTTTTTTTTTTTCCAAGCAGGTAGTTAGCCTGGCTGGACTGGTGTGGAAAAAGCTGTCTCCCCTGTGATGGGCAGCAGCAGAAGCCGTTGTTGGGTTCTTTTATCCTCAGCCAGGTTCCTGTGTGGTTCATGGGTCAGCAGAGGTCTGGCAGAGTTTACACACAGATCGTGGGGTGCCCCTCTCTGAGGGACTCTCTTCTCTGAGAATTCCCCTCACAGTCAAGCCACTCTGGTTGCCCAGACTCTGTTCTCTAGGTCTTCAAGCAAGTGACACGGGGTTTTCTGTCCCAGCTCTCCACATCCTAGACGCACACACTGAATGGAGCCTACAGTCCAGTGAAAACTGGTCAGTGGGTAAAATGGAAAACCCACTGGTGCTTCCCTTCTCAGAAACCCTCACCCACCTCAGTTTCTGCCTGCTTTTGGTCACTCGTGCTTCCTTGCATGATTGTTTTCAACACTGTGTGCAGAGTTTGCGGTTGCTGTCTGCAGCAGGGCCCTCACTGGAAGCAGAGGTGCGGCGCCACATCATTGTCTGCTTTTTTCTTATAATCTGGCCTTGGGTGTGAGCACTTCAACTGACCGGCACGTTTGTACATCACCTCCCTCAGTGATTTGTTCTGAGAAATAATGACAAGTGACATAATACCCTTTTTTCCACCTTCCACCAATGTCTAAACTAAGAGCTGAGCAATTTTCCTATCATTATATTTAAAAATGTAATTAATGGATACTCCATGGCAGCACCTGTACCACCAAAAAGTGTTTCAACTTGGAAAACTCCGGGTAACCTCAGTCTGAAAAATCCTGTCACCTCACCCACACCCGCACAGGAGTCATGAGGACATCTGCTACCCTACCCAGCCCTGCCATCCACACACCCAGTGGCAGGCCCTGCAGCAGGGAGGCAGCCATGTCTTCTGCCCAGCCCAGCCTGCTTAGCCCAGCCACTCATCCTTCGGTGATCCCACATGGGAGAAGGCCTCAAGTCCCTCCCTCTGCCCCTTGGAAACCCAGGGATGCACACAGCTGTGTTCTCACCCAGACGCTCCTCCATGCTGGAACCTTCTGGAGCCCTGGGCTAAGGGGCAGGGTAGCTTGGCCTCTTTGTGAACAACAAAACCCACTTCTTATTATGGCAGCTGTGGAGCTCTGCCACAACAGCCCTCTAGGAAAGGACTTGCTGTTCCCCACCAGAGCGGGGTGCCATAGCCTGGAGATGGGGGTCAGAGCCCCCATCAGTCTTCTCTGTGGTCTGAAGATCCCCCATCCTGCTTCTATGCTTTTCCTTCCACAGCCACTCTTCTCTAGACCCTTTGTTTCCCTCACTCCAACCTCTGACACACACGTTCTTCCCCACAGGCCTTGCAGGCCATCCCGTCCCCTCACCACCTGGCCTGCCCCTGGTCTTACAGCACATGGCCTGGTAACCACTATCCCCAGTTAAACTTGGGTCTCTGTCTCCAGCCACAGAGCGCTGCCAGACCCATTCTCATGCTCCCTACAGATACTTGTTGAGCAAATGAGTGAATAAGTGAGTGAAGGAGACCTGCCGAGGAAGAGCCGTGCTCCTCCAAAGGGGTGCTGGTGAGGCTGCACCCGACTCCCCACAGAGAACCCTCTGGAAGGAGTGGGCTATAATCAGGATGAAAGGGAACAGCAGGCTCTGCAGAAGTGACAGGTTTTGATTTGTAATTATTTCCATCCTCATTTCCTGCTTCTGCACCACTGATGGGCTTCCCACACTTAAATCAGCTTTGTCCTTTCTGCCCAAGGAGATGCACAGACTTCCAAAAGCATGCGGGTGATTTGTGTGAAGGTCCCTTGCAAGGACAGAAAAGTGTGAGTGATGGGAGAGGGGTCTGGGCATGTGGGATCTGTGGCGCCAAGGAAACACCTCCCTTACCAACCTGACTGCCCCACATGAAGGTGCCAGGACCTCCTACGCGTGGGACTACCCAGCTCTGAATGACCCTGAGGACAGTATTGCTGTATCCATTTCTAAGATGAGAAAACTGAGGCACGGGGTGGTGGAACCACTTGTGTAAGGATGTATAGCTAATGTAGGATGGAGCAGGATTCACACCTGGGCTGACCAACTTCAAAGTGCCCAAGCATCCTGGAGGACAGCCTGGGCTGTGGTCAGGGTGCTTCCCTGATCCCCAAATGCCCCTCACTAGCTGAAGGTGCCTACAGTCCCAGCATTAGTGCTCGCACTGGGAGCTCTGATGATGGGCACTAATTCAGTTCAGTAAGCACGTGCTGAGCCCCTGCGTCGTGCCAGGCGTTGCACACAGAGGTGCATGTTGCATCTAGATGCCGCGGGTGGAGGAAGGTCACTAGGCAGAGTGGTACATGCGTTAATGCAGGTGTGCTCAGCAGAGATGGGGATAAATAGATCCTTCTGGAGAGGGGTGGAGGGTGGTAAGGGTCTGCTAGGGCAACACATGAGCTGGCTTTAAAGAATAAAGAATGTCTTGCCGTGTACCGTGAGGGACAGAGCCCTCTAAGCAGAGGAGCCATGTGCAGTGCAGAACATGCACAGGCAGAGCGGGGACGGGGGTGGGGGTGAGTTGTCAGTGACAGTGGAGCCCTGGAGGACGAGCCTCCGAGGCATGATGGCACTAGTACATGGAGGGCCAAGAGGCTTTGCTGGGTGTGGGGGCCACGAGGGATCTGAGGAGGAGCCCAAGGCAAGAGGTGTGTCACACGGGGAGAAGATGGCTTGTCCAGTGTCAATCCCTTCAAGTGGGTGACATGCTGATGGGCACTGGGGGGTCCAAAGGGCCTTGCAGGGTCCTCCCATGCTAC
This sequence comes from Trichechus manatus latirostris, assembly GCF_000243295.1. NCBI lineage: Eukaryota > Metazoa > Chordata > Mammalia > Sirenia > Trichechidae > Trichechus > Trichechus manatus. The sequence continues at coordinate 64,205 of NW_004444115.1, forward strand.
TCCTTTCTTCCTTCCCCAGGAGTCAAGTGCAGGCTGCGAAGTGCTGAGCTGGAGAGGAGGAGACTGTCCTGAGTGCAGCCTCTCACCACCTCCACCCACTTAAATGCAAAAGTCAAGGACAGGACGACGTTAAAAGCTGTCTGTCTTGTGCACCACATGTTTCTTAGCACCCAGTACAGAGCTAGGCATGTAGTAGGGACACAACTAATACTGAATGAATACAACGAATGAATGAATGAAAAGGTCTCAAACCTATTCTGCTGTGAGGAAAACACACAAATACGTTCACCCGCGCACATTGACAAAGACAGCCACACGCTCACACACATATACACACTCATACCCACTCACTCACACACACACACCATGCTGATTCTGGACAGGGGCTCAGTCACAGATGCCAATCCTTAGATAGTTTGCAGGGGGAGAGAGGTCCTACCACTTTGTACAGGTCACCCATTAGTGGCCCTGAATTGATTTAGTGGGTTGTGACCTGTTCTTTAAAAGGAAGAACGATTTTTTTATGCGGAAAAGATAGACGAGGAACTGCCCACAGGCATGAGGGTGAGGGCTGGTTCACAACTCTTTGCTTGACTTGCATGTGCACTCATGTGTCCTCACTCAGAATGCATCACATGTTTCTTACATGGGGCTGCCATAAAAAATTCTCAGGGAACTAAGTGACACCGCTTGTTCTCATTCTTAGGTGCAATTTGAAAAACAAAGCAAAGGTGATTTCTGTAGGAGCTGGAGGTATTGAAGCTTATCAGGAGAACCCTCGACCATGGGGTCTCTTGTCTGTCGTGGGGTCTCAGAGAAGTCCCAGCTCGAGGGAAGTCCCAGACTCCTGTCCTCAAGATGCCCATTGTCTAGTTGAGGAAGCCCCCACAAGGGGAAACAACCACAGTGCTGTGTGATAAGGGTTAAGAAACATCCTACAAGGCCCACTGGGCCCCTGGGGGCAATCTGTCCAAGGAAAGGCTGCTGCCTGGCTGGGACATGGACATAAGCCCTTAAAAATAAGTGGAAGTTCACCGTATGGAGAAGGTGAGGAAGCAAGGGGCTAGAAGGAGGAGTGAAGACAGTAAGGAAGGCCCTCATAAAAGGTCTGTCAGTGCTCTCCCTACTACAGGTCTCTCTTTTCTTTTACAGCATCTGCATCATCGAAGAAATCATGGGACGTTCCACAGCCTCTAAGACCTGCACAGACCATCTGTAAACTTGCTCCCCACCACTAACATTGGGGAAGCAAGAGTAGGGGCCTGATCTCCACCATCCTGGGTCCAGGGAGTCCTCAGAGCGTCATTCTTAGGTAACCAATGCCAATATGAATCTTACCATCCTGTAACAGCACAATCCAGCAATTCTGTGTTCCTAAGGCATGACCACCTTGAGTGAGTCTGAGAGCAACTACCCTCCAGCCCACGCCTCAGAGCTATAACCATGTGTTTGCTTCACTTGGTGGGCCATACCGCCCTCCACTGCATACTGATGATGATAGTGAAGATAAACAGCAGACAGAGAACGAAATCCTGGCTCTCCCAGAGCAGATGAAATGCAGCTGGGCCTCGTGAGTGCTGTCCAATGGAGGGCTCTCTGTGGGGCACTGCCAGGCCTCTCCCAGCTCCTCTTGCTAATGAGGGCAGGTTGGCCCTGCCTTGATGGCCTGGGCACCTGTCACCCAGGTCTCCAGACCCTTGCCTGTTGTCCAAGTGGTTTTTCCTCAAAAAAAGTTTCCTCTTTATGGATGTCCTAGGCCAGTAGTTAAGAAAATGCAGGTGTCACCTCACCACAATTACATTAAGAAACCACTTAGAAGATGGGATACTATTTATTTGTTTCCCTACCTACAGCCTGTCACTCCAAGCGGAACTATATCCCCTTATGGCAGGCACTTTTCCTGTTCCACTCACTGTTAGCCCCAAGGGTCTAAAATGGGACCAGCACATAGCAGGTATTTAGAAAAGGTTGATTGACTGAATAAATGTGATGGGACCCTGAGTGCTTTTTTTTTTTCAAATTTTTTGGTGAAAATGCGCACAGCAAAACCCACTCCCATTCCACAGTTTCTAGACATAATGATCAGTGACACTGGTTATATTCTTCACATTCTGTCAACATTCCCATTATTTCTGTTTTAATTATTTTACTTCCATTTACTTAAGCTTCCTGCTCCCCAACTTCCTCATCTATGATTTAAAATAGCTGTTGATCCTTTAGTCTTATTTAGATAATTTTTTTAATACAATACTCCAGAGTGACAATCTTTACTCTTTGGGCTAAACTGTTACTTAGTTTAAAGGTGATTTCAGGCAACAGTTTCAATTCATGGTTTGAAGAGCAACGCAGAGCCATAGTCTTGGGGACTTCTC
>NW_004444115.1:70129-72640 GCF_000243295.1 Trichechus manatus latirostris
AGCAAAGATGTCACTTTGAAGACTAAGGTGGTCCTGACTCAAGCCATAGTACTTTCAATCACCTCATATGCATGCTAAAGCTGGACAATGAATAAGGCAGACAGAAGAAGAATTGATGCCTTTGAATTACGGTGTTAGTAAAGAATATTGAATATACCATGGACTGCCAGAAGAATGAACAAATCTGCCTCAGAAAAAGTATAGTTAGAATGCTCCTTAGAAGCAAGGATGGTGAGACTTGTTATGGACATGTCATCAGGAGGGACCAGTCTCTGAAGAAGGACATCATGCTTGGTAAAGTAGAAGGTCAGTGAAAAAGAGAAAGACCCTCAGTGAGATGGATTGATGCAGTTGTTGCAACATTGGGCTTAAACATAGCAATGATTGTGAGGATGGTGCAGGACCGGGCAGTGTTTCATTCTGTTGTGTATGAGTCGGAACCACCTCGATGGCACCTAACAATAACAACAATTAGTATCAGCATCCGTATCCTCCTTACCTTTACTTATTTATTTATTTTTGGTGGTTGTTATTGTTGCAAAACCATACACAACCTAGCATTTCCCCATTCATCCCTTTTCCCTGTGTACAGCTTATTGACATCAGTTACATCAGTCATGCTGTGCAAACTTCACCCATATTCAGTGCCACCTTTCCCATTTCTATAAATAAAAAGCGACTACAACCTAAAGAGTACTCCTCCCTCTTCCCCCTCCTACCATCACCTTGGTAACTACTAATGAACACCAGTTTCTGTAAATTCACCTATTCATGTCATTTCATAAAAGTGAGAACATGCAATATTTGTTTTTTGTTTTTTGTTTTTTTTTTGGTGACTGACTTGTTTTGCTCTACATAATGTCTTCTAGGTTCATCCACGTTGTAAGATGTTTCAGGAACTCATTTTTCTTTCTCACTGAGTAGTATTCCACTGTATGTATCTACCACATTTTGTTTATCCATTCATCCATTGATGGGCACTTAGTGTTTTCCATCTTTTTGCTATTGTGAATAGTGCTGCGATGAACATAGGTGTGCATATGTCTGTCCATGTCACTTCTATCTGATCCCTAGGGTACTAGGAGTGGAATTACTGGCTCATATGACAGCTCTGGAGCCTGGTGGTTCTTAAGCTCAGCTGCTAACCTAAAGTTCGGCAGTTTGAATCCACCAGCCACTCCTTGGAAACCCTATGGGCCAGTTCTACTCTGTCCTATAGAGCCTATAGAGTCTCTATGAGTTGGAATCAGCTTCATGGCAATGGGCTTGGTTTTTTTGGTATTTTGTTTTGTTTTGTTTTGTTTTGTTTTTAGTTGAAGCTCTACCTCTGGTTTTTGGAGGAACCACCAGACTGTTTTCCACAACGGCTATACCACTTTGCATTCCCACCAGCAGTGGATGAGGGTTCCAATTTCTCCACATCCCCTCCAACACTTGTTATTTTCTGTTTTTTTTGTTTTGTTTTTATCTTCATCATCCTAGTGGGAGTGAAATGGTATCTCATTGTGGGTTTGATTTGCATTTTTCTGATGGCTAATGAAGTTGAGCATCTTTACATGTGTTTGTTGTCCATTTGCATATCCTCTTTGGTGAAGTGTCCATTCATGGTCCTTGCTCAGTTTTTGGTTGGGTTATTTGTTTTTTTGTTGTTAAGTTGCAGAAGTTTTCTATATATTTTAGATATTAGACAGTTATCAGTTATATCATTCCCAAATATTTTTTCCCAGTCTCTAGGGTGTCTCTTTCTTCTTTTGATAGTCATTCGATGAACATAAGTATTTAACTTTTATGAAAGCCCAGTTATGTATTTTGTTTTCTGTTGCTCGTGCATTCAGTGTTGTGTTTGATCCCGAGTGCTTTTTAAAAATGTTCTTCTTCATATTTTTCTGTATTTCAAAAATGTTTAAAATGGATTTTATTTCACCTATAAAATAAAAAAATATAATAAATGACAATGTTCTTTTTTTTAATGCCAATTTATGAAAATCAGTGGTATCTTTGCCAGCTGAGCAACGTGTGGGCATCAAAATCACCTTTCTGGATATTGAGACTCATGGCTTAGGGAGACAGAGAAGGTCTATTTCTACAACCCTAACATTGTGGATTGTTGTCTCCTGTAATCCTCACAACAACCCCACGTGCAAGGGAAGGCTGACCACACTTTGCTGAAGGGGAAACCAAGGCTGGGAGAGTTCCTGGCACCTGTTCAGATGCACAGATCATGGAATGGGGATTCCACAGCCTGGGTCAAAAGCGTGTGCCAGATTCAAAGATGCAGCAGGTGCCCGAGGGAGATCAAGACACACCAAGCCAGACATTGGTCCTGTCATCTGCCCAAACCCCACTGGTAACCTTATTTCTTCATCCCACCTGTGTCCCCCGGGAGTGTGTGCAAATAAGCACATCACCGTGTGCTCTGCAGCAGATGCTGTGCATGAATGGACGCAGGTGTGTCTGTGCACAATGCCGTCATGTGTTCACACGTGTATTTTTTTGTGTGCTGTGCATGTG
>NW_004444115.1:72740-79903 GCF_000243295.1 Trichechus manatus latirostris
ATGGACGCAGGTGTGTCTGTGCACAATGCCGTCATGTGTTCACACGTGTATTTTTTTGTGTGCTGTGCATGTGTTCGTCTATGTGTGGCTCTTTGTGCTGTGAGTTGTGTGTATATGTGTATATTCAGTCTTCTGTATATGTGTGTGTATCTATGTTTCATATTGAAAGAAGGCACAAGAGAAAAAAATATGGCATCTGCTCCCAAGAAGCTTCTAGTGTAATTAGGAGAGAAAACAAACACAAGGAAGCCTTCAGGCCCAGTGGCCTGTGAAAAGTCATGTGGCACAACTTGGAAGGGTCACTGATTTGGAGTCAGATGGACTCCAACACTATCATGGGATGCAGGTTCTGGTGGGAGAGCGACAGGCCACAGACAGGGAAACACATAAATCATGTTCCACGTTCGAGGTGCTTTCATATTGTAATTGTGGCAGGGTGACACCTGCATTTTCTTAACAAATGGCCCAGAACTGTTCTTAGGGAGGAAACTTTTTTGAGGAAAAGCCACTTGGACAGCAGGCAAGGGGCCAAGGATCTAATCACGCTCCACTGCTTACTAGCTGGGAACAGACTTACTATCCCTCAGCCTCAGTTTCCTCATCTCTTATGTGGAGCTGACAGTGAGGGGCTCTGCCCTAAGCCAGAGGCCCATTGGGCACATTCCACCTTCATTGCTAACTGTGTGTTAAGGATCAGCATGAGTCCAATTCCCAAAGTGTGGAAATGGATCCAGCCTTCACCTTCCCAATTCTCCATCCTCATTGCCAGCCACTCACACGGCACTCTCTCAAGTCTCAGCCACGCAGAGCTGGGTCAGAGTTCATGCATTAGAAAGATAACTTCTTTCAGACTGCCAAACAGGCAGACACCAGCCCCCAGGGACGGATTATCCAATAAACAAGGTATGCATGGGCTTACTTATGCTTACTTACTAATTTGTAGTGTACAATTTCACCTGTTTCTCACCACATCAAAGAAACTGTACACTACAGATCCATAAGTAAGCACAAGTAAGCCTGTGCATACCTGGCATACTGTAAGCCCGTGTATACCTTGCTTACTGGTTAATCCACCCCTGCAAGCCTCTGCTAGCTCTCACTGCCCTGCGGTTTCACTAATTCACTGGAACAACTCACAAAACTCACTGAGAATAGATTGTACTTACTACATATTAATTACAACTGAAACAGATAAAAAGAGACTATGTAATGTGACGTCTGGGAGGGTTTCAGCCAAGAACTTCCATGTCCCAAGGAGGAACGCACTACCCTCTCTAGTGCCTGGTTACCAACCAGGAAGCTCCCTGAGCCTCTGTCTTCCAAGGCCTTTATTGGCCTCACCACGTGACCATGACGGATTACATCATGCTGTGAGGCTTAGTCAGCATTGGGCCTTCTTGGTCTGGTCGGTCCCCACTCGTTAGCCTCAGGTGTTGGTCTGGCTCTCAGGAAATGGCTTTCTGCAAGGTGATTTCACACCTCCCAGGATCAAATAACAAACACACTAAAATGCAGAGCCTGGCCCATAGGAGACAGGGTCGGCATCACACATGGGTTCAGAGGAAATGGGGCTGTCAGTGAGCTGTAGCACTCAAGAAAGTTTGTGGAACAGGCAGGGCTTGAGTTGGGTCCTGAAGTATTTCTTGCAAAGGGTTGGGAGGGCCATGAGGAAACATGGACAGACACAATCATTTCTCCGTTAAACCAAACCCCTTAGGAGCGAGTTGGAATCCTGTCCCTCAGGACGACTCAGGGCATCCTGCAGACCCCCAGGGGCCTCTGGCTGCCCCCAACAGCAGTCTCTGCTCTGGCACGGCCCCCTGGAGCCAGCCACTTGACCTCACTGGGTCATCACTTTCATCACAGAAGTCCTGGTCCCTCCGTCACAGTCGCAGGGCAGGACTAAGGAATACTGGACACAGAACCACGTCCCTGTCTCCAACAAGAGGGGAAAGTGAATGTGATGTGAAAGAAGAGAGGAGCAGTGCTCTCATTTATCTGTGGAGGCTCACATACAGACGGTTTTATCAGCCGTGAAATGAGTCCTTTATGCTCCTCTACACCAGCAGCCCTGGAAGGCTGGGGAATGGACATTCTCTCAGTGCCAAGTGAGGGCCCCAGGGGTACCACGCCCCCACTCAGCCCTCCCTGCTGCCCATGGCAGCCAGTTAAGGGTCAGGCCACATGAAGTCACAGATCCCTGGGCAGAGTGAGGGGACAGCACCCTGTCCCTGCTCTCTGCTGCACCAGGCTTAACCTGAAGAAACTGACTTGTGCAGAGACTCGCTGGAGAGCTTCTGAGTCGGGACCCTGGACACAGAGTCCCTCCACTTCAAGGATCCCACCACTGTATGTAGGAGACTTTGAGACTTGCACCTGTCAGGCTTTGGGATGCAGTGTGAGGCAGTAGAGAAAGCATGGACTTTACAGAAGAGTCTGTGCTCGAGCCCTGGAGGCTCTCCCCACTAGATGTGATCCCGCTAAGTGCCTTACATCTCTGAGTCTTGGTTCCTTCACTTCTAGCACAGAATCACAATTCCTGTTTCACAGGTGGAGGAGAGGGCCAGATGAGGCAATGAAGGCACTTGCATGGCACCTGCTCCGTGGGTGTTCAGGTCTGTGGATTTTGTGCCCACTGCACCCTGTGCAAGGGGAGCTTGTGAACCTGGGAGGACTGGGGGTGGGCTGAGCCCAAAACTGCCGTGTCTTTGAAGAGAATGCTCCACACTCACATGTACTCACATACACTCTCACACATTCACACACTCACACACAGGGACAGATTACCCACTAAGCAAGTTACCTGCAGGCTTGCTTGTGGTTACTTACTAATCTGTAGTGCACAATTTCACCTGTTTTTCACCACATCCGTTTGTGATTACCTTGTGCACCTTGCTTACTGTAAGCCTGTGTGTACATTGCTTACTGATTAATCTGCCAATGCACACACACACACTCTCATACACACTCACACATATACACACACTCTTATACACACATATACATCCTCTCTCACACATATGCACATTCACACACTCACATTCTCACTAACACTCTCACATACTCAAACACACTTGTGCACACACAGTTTCATGCACACACAGTTTCATACACACACATTTGCACATTTGCTCACATACACACACATTCTCACACACACACACGCACACTGGAATCCTGACCTGCCAAGTGCACATTTCCCGATGGTTCCACTCAGCTGGAATATTCTCTGTGTCTGCTCTCTCTGAGATGAATTCTGGCAGCATCCACAGAGTCAACTGTCTGACCCAGGTATTTCAGGATGAACAAGCATCAGAAATGTTTTCTTCCGTTCCTGCCCTCTCTGGCCCAAGTGTTATCCGGGTGATTGCCCCTGTATAGAGAAGGGGAAAAAAGATGGATTCTCATTCTCTCTCCCTTCCTCTCTCCCTCCCCCTCCTCCCCCTGCCCTCTTTCCTCTCTCCCCAGGGACAAACCAGCTACGGGAGTGGAGCCTCATAGGAACGGGCCTCCTGCATGTCCTAGCCCCTCTGCGGCAGACCAGTGAGAAGCAATTGCTGGTGCAACCCTCCCGATCGAGGGGCTAAGGCCCAGCAGCCCTCATGACTTCTTCTTGGTGACTGTACCCACGTGGCATCTTGGGCCACTACGCTCCTTGGGTCACAGAATGTATGTCCAGCCCAGCTCGCCCTGAGTCCTAACTTGCTTGGGGCTGCATAATCAAAACTCATTGCCAATAAATGGTAACAACAGAAAACATGGTTTCAACCTCAGTTCCCATAGGTCCCACAAGCCTGCTGATCTATGCCTCTCTAGGTCCCAGGGAACATTTCTCACCCAGGATGGCTTTGGCCATCTGCCTCTGCTGGCTGCCCAGAGCTGACCCCAGCCATGGCTTGTGTTCACCCAGGCTCTTTGGAGTCCTGATCACAGTTCTCCATCAGCCAGTTCCGTACTGACTTCGTGTGGAGTCTGTGCACTGCCCCTCACCACCTGGGGAGAGCACACACTTTGAGGCCACTTAGGCCTTTCCCAGGCCCCTCCTGTCCAAGGCTAGCCCTATCCCTACGCTATGCTCCTCCTAGAGGCCTTTGGCCGGCACATGACCCCTGCTCTGGGGCACCCTTCGCTTTCTCAGTCCCTATCCACCCTACTCGTGTTATTGTTGTGAGCTGCTGTTGAGTCCGTCCCCAACTCATGGTGACCCATGCACAATGCGACAAAATGTTGCCCAGTCCTGCGCCATCCCCATTGTAAATCAGACTACTGTGATCCTTAAAGCTTTCATTGACTGATTTTCAGAAAAAAGATCACCAGGCCTTTCTTCCTAGTCCATCTTAGTCTGGAAGCTCCACTGAAACCTATTCAGCATCATAACAATGTGAAAGCGTCCACTGACAGGTGGGTGATAACTACATATGAGGTACATTGGCTGGAAATCGAACCCGGGTCTCCCATGTGAAAGGTGAGGATTCTACCACTGAGCCACCATGCCCCCCCCCTATCTGCCCTACCACACTCAATTTTCAACCTGTCAATTTTCTTCTTTGTAGTGGGGAAAGGGCCCTTTATGACATTCTGCATTTGCCCCCTCTGTTTCTAATGTCTAGACTAAATATCGTTGGACTGTTTCCTCCTGGAAATCTCTTAGAGATCCAAAAGCTGGGAACTGCAAAAACCTTTCCTCCCTCAAAACACCTAGCACTTGTACAATTCAAGTGCTTTGGCCAGAAAGAGGATTGTCTTTATGAGAGTCAAAGAAAGGATGGGAGGTGGAGAGAGGAAGCAGAGGCCCTGGTGTGGCTGCTGTGAGACAGCAGGCAAGTTGGTAGACCTGTCTGTGGCTCCGTGTCGCATCTGTACAGTGAGGGTAATCACAGCGGGTTACCACAGTAAGGTGCTCTGAAGCCTCAGGCACCGAGGAAGCACTCAAAAATTCTCAGCTATTAATATTCAGAAATGCAACTGGCTTCTCTGTACTCTTATTTGAGGCTTTTATTGTCTGAGCCCATAGATGCCCCCGGAGGGGGCCATGGAAGGAGGACACCGGGCAACAAGAACCACAACAAAAATGTGGTAAAGCCTTAGTCATCACCTCGGTGTCATCACACGACACTTAACCTACTTTACTCCCCAGCAATCCTGTGGGCAAGAATTATCATCATCACTTTAGACACAAAGAAATGGAGGCTTGGAGAGCAAAGCTTCTCTCTCACAAGCGGAGATCGAGTGTGTAGCTGACCAGCTGCAGCACCATCATGTGGCTGATGAGCCTGAAAGGTAATTAATGTGAACTGAGATGTGCTGTAAAATACACACCAGATTTAGTAACAGTACAAAAAAAGACTATAAATTATCTCGTTGATGTCTTCTATGTTGATTGCACGTTGAAATAATATTTTTTATATATTAGGTTAAGTAAAATATACCATTAAAATTAATTTCACCTGTTTCTTTTTACTTTTTTATTTAATTTGGCTTTGAGAGATTTTAAAATTACGTGTGCCTCACATTCTATTGCCCTTGAATTCTTTCCAAAGGCACCTAGCCAAGCCTGTGTCTGTGTTCTACACTAACAACAGTGCCCTCAGAAGTCCGTGCCCTCACCTGAGTCTGCCCGCTCCTGCTCAGGTCTGCTGGCTGTGGGCGGCCACAGAGCACTGGCTCCTGGCACTGGGGCAGACTGTCCTGGCTGGGATAGGGCCAACCCCACAGACCTTAGAGATCCATCTTTCTGCGCATACCTTGTTCAGGAAGGATGACCAAAAATCTCAAAAGCTGATCACATCTTTAGACAGATACATAAAGGGAGCCCAAGGGATAGAGCAGGGGAGATGAGAGATATTTAGAAGAAGGCTTTTCTAGAGGAACGCTCCTTTTGAGGTACTGTGGCCTTCCGTCTATGCCCACCTTAAGCCGAGTGACAAGGACTTCATAAGAACCCATCGAAAAGCTTGGTGTGTGCCCTAGGGGGAGCCAAGGACAGAATCTGACTCCTACCCAACACAAATGGCTCAAGACTAGAGGTCTTTCCCATGGGCTGGATGATGGTGTTGCCCAGAGGAGTCAGAGAAGGGTCACCACAAAGGGTATCTCCCCAGGAGGACCCAGAGAACAGCTAAGAAGCAAACAACATGAGCGCACCCCACCTGAGGAGCCTGTGCAGTGTGAACCTGGGGAGCCAGTATCAGGGAAGTGGGTCACAGTGGCCAGTCATCAGTGCAGGAGTTGCTTCAAGAGGCCCCATCCCAGACCCTCCACAGAGAACATCCCCAAATATTTACCCAAACAGGACTCAGAGGGCCCCCAATGTCCGCCTTCCCACTAGTATGTGCAGGACGGGCAGGGGTCATAACATATATTGTCCCAGTGCTGTCTGTCAGGGACTGTTGGAGCCTCCAACAGTCACTCTGCCTCCAACCTCCATCAGAGAAACCAGACTGGTTGTTGGACTCTTGGCCCCCCCAGTGCAGCACACCCCCCCTCCCCGCACTTCTCTCCCAGCTTGGCGTGAGACTGTAAATAAGTTCTGGCCATGAGGCGTGTGAAAGTAAAGAGAGACTTCTAGGAAGTTTCCTCGAAAGGGAGCCAGTGCAGTGCCTTCCCTCGTTCTTCTTCCTCAGATGATTCTCCACTGCATCTGCTATGCTGTCACTCCAGGTCTGAGTCACTTTCTGAATTAAGGACATTTCCAAGAACGAAGTATATTCAAGTGACAGCAAACAGCTTGAAGTAGCTATAGAACAGGGCAGAGCGTGAGGGACATATGGACAAGTGTGAGGCTGGAGAAGGAGTCAGCATGGGGGGAGGCTCACATGGTGTACCAGAGGGTTTTACTTCATCTCCAGAGCAGTAGATGCTGCTGAAGGGATGCATGCGGGGCATTGCATGCACAGTGTCTATTTTCAGAAAGACCATTCCAGAAAATGAATTTAAAATCAAGAGCCCAGCCAAGACACCATGTGTGATTGTTAAGGTTGTGTGTCAACTTGACTGGGCCATGATTCTCAGTGGTTTGGCAATTATGTAATGACATAGTTTGGCAGTTATGTAATGATGCACTCATCCTCCATGATGTGATCTGATGTGATCAGCCAATCAGTTGTAAGGGGAGTTTCCTCAGGGGCATGGCCTGCATCCAATATATATATGGACATTCCAGC
>NW_004444115.1:80433-82372 GCF_000243295.1 Trichechus manatus latirostris
GCCTCCAGGAGTAAAGAGAATGCTGCTAATCCATGGCATGAGGTGGCAATATCAATATGCAAAATATCACCACCAATAGATCAGGTATTGGTGAGAAGTAAGGCTCTGGGTGATCGCATGTTTGATATTTTTCTACAATTTTGTCAGAAAAAGAAGTATAGGGAAGCTGGTTTGTTGTCCTACTTTCACTAGACAAAGTGGAATGAGTTCAGGGCTTCAGTCACAGCTCAAGTGCCTTGTGAAAGACCTTAAAGTTGCCACCTGAAAGAAAGAATTATTTCTTGCAGTAACAGAGCTGATACTGCTGAAAACCAAACCCAGAGTCTACAAGAGTGTCTGAATTACAACACCAACTGAATTCACAACCTCAAATGGTGTCTGAAGTTAAAGTGAGGGCATTAATTAGGAAGAAATGGAATCCTGAAACTTGGCTTGTAGACATACGGGCAGATAATTAAGAAGCTGGGCACATCAAGCCTCTAAATTCCATAGAATCATTCCTGCCAACAGAACCAGCCTTCTTACTCCCATGTGAAGAGATTACTCTGCCTTTACCTGCTAAGCCACCCTTCCCAGTAAAACTATTGTCCTTTCTACCCCCGTCTTATGAGATTAACCCAGCTGTGTCTGGAGAGACTTTGTCTGGGTCATTACCTGGGGCAGCATCTTAGTCATTGCCTGGGGCATTACCTGTGGTAGGTGCCTTAAAAGAAGTTGCTGAATGTTCCCAGGACCCACCCCAACTACCCATTTTTGCTTCTAGACCTATAACTGGACTTAAGTCCCAGCGAGCCCCAAAAGGTAAAGTACAAAGCGTGACCCAGGAGGAGGTACGCTACACTCCAAAAGAACTACTTGACTTTTCTAATATGTACAAACAGAAACCTGGAGAATATGTGTGGGAATGGCTATTAAGGGTGTGGGATAATGGTGCAAGGAACATAAAGATGGATCAGTCTGAGTTTATTGATATGAGCCCACTAAGCACAGATTCTTCATTCAATGTTTCAGCTCAAGAGGTTAGGAAAGGATCTAATAGTTTATTTGGTCGGGTTGCTGAAGCATGGATTACGTGGTGGCCTACACTAAATCAAGTTGAAGTACCAGACCTGCCTTGGTATACTGTAGAAGAAGGTATCCAATAGTTTAGGGAAATTGGCATGTTAGTGTGGATTCATCAATTAAACCCACAGATCCACACATGGAGTGCTCAGAGGACACACCTTTTACCACAACAGTAAGGAACAAATTTGTGAAGGGAGCCCCAGCATCCTTGAAGACTGCTGTGATTGCTGTTTTATGTAAGTCAAATTTGACAGAGCAAACTGCCATAACTGAATTAAGACACCTAACTACAATGGGGCTGATTAGACCCCACAGTGGTAGGGCCAAAGTGACAGCACTCGATTGACAAAGACAAGGTGTGTGTGTTTACTATAATGGACAGCAGAGTCAAAGCAGTAATCAGAATAGTCTGACTCATATGACTTATGGTATTCACTACTTAGTCATGACATCCCTAGGAGTGAAATAGATGGGAAATCTAAATATTTAATCAATCTGTACAAGCAGAAGAATTCTAGGTCAAATGAACAGCAGTCTAACTCAAATCACCAGAATAAGAGTCATGGCCCCTCAATCAATTCCCAGACTTGAGCCAGTTTACAGACATACAACAATTGAATGAAGGGAAGGATGATTTCCTTGAGAAAGGACCTTGCTACACCACCAAAAATTAATACTGTTCATCTTTCTCCCAGTCTTCCCTAAAAGAATCTACTGCCTTTTACCAGAGTGGCTGTTCACAGGTCAAAAGGAAATAATCAGAGTTTTGGGGGATTACTTGATACTGGCTCTGAACTGACACTAATTCCAGGAGACTCAAAATGTCACTGTGGCCCACCAGTCAGAGTGGGGGTATATACAGGTTGGGTTATTA
>NW_004444115.1:82600-84065 GCF_000243295.1 Trichechus manatus latirostris
GTGGTGATTCCCACCACATCTCCATTCAACTCACCTATTTGGCCTGCTTAAAAAATAGATAGATCTTGAAAAATGACAGTGGATTATCATAAACTTAACACAGGTGGTGACTCCCATTGTAGCTAGGATTCCAGATGTGCTTTCATTACTTGATTAAATTAATACATCTCCTGGTACCTGGTATACAGCTATTGATCTGACTAATGCCTTTTTCTCCATACCTGTTTTGATAGACCACCAGAAGCAGTTTTCCTTCAGCTTCCAAGGCCAGCAATACACCTTCACATGCCTACCTCAGAGGTATGTCCAGCCCTAAGTCATAATTCAGTCTGCAGGAAACTTAATCAAATTTCCCTTCCACAAGATGTCACAATGATCCATTACATTGATGACATTATGCTGATTGGACCTACTAAGGAAGAAATATCAATGACTCTGGGTTTATTGTTAAAATAAATAAATTTTATTTTTATTGGTAAAATAAATTAATCTGACAAAAACCCAGAGACCTGCCACTTCACTAAAATTTCTAGAAGTCCAGTGATGTGGAGCATGTCAAGACACACTTTCTAAAGTGAAGGTAAGTTTTTACATCTGTCCTTCCTACAACTAAAAAAAAACAATGCCTGGTGGGCCTCTGGATTTTGGAGGCAGCATGTTCCACATTTTGGTGTGCTACTCTGGCTTATTTATCAAGTGACTTGAAAAGCTGCTAGTTTAGAGTGGGACCCAGACCAAGAGAAAGCTCTGCAACAGGTTCAGGGCTGTGAAAGCCACTCTGCCATATGATCCAGCTAATCTAATTTTACTTGAAGTGTCAGTGACAGAGATGCTGTTTGGAGTCTTTGACAGGCCCCTATTGGTGAATCACAGCACAGACCCTTAGGATTTTGGAACAAATCGTTGTCATCCTCTGCAGATATCTACTGCCCTTTTGAAAAACAGTTTTTCGCTTGTTACTGGGCCTTAGTAGAGACTGAACAATTAACCATGGGCCACCAAGTCACAACGTGACCTGAGCTACCCATCACGAACTGGGTGTTGTCTGATACACAGAACCATAAAGTCAGACATGCACAACAACACTTCACCATTAAATGGAAGTAGTATATATGAGATAAGGCCCAAGCAGGACCCGAAGACACAAGTAAGTTGAATGAGGAAACGGCCCTAATGTCCATGGTCTCTGCTCTTGTCACATTACTTGCCCTCTCCCAGTCTGTACCTATGGCCTCATGGGGAGTTCCTGATGATCAGTTGACTGAGAAAGAGAAAACTCATGCCTGGTTTACGGATGGTTCTGTGCAATATACAGACACCACTTGAAAGTGGACAATGGCAGCACTAGAGCCCCTTTCTGGGACTCCCCTAAAGGACGTTGGAAAAAGGAAATCCTCCCAATGGACAGAACTTTGAGCAGTGCACCTGGTTTTCACTTTGCTTGGAATCAGAAATGGCCAGATAT
>NW_004444115.1:85566-87399 GCF_000243295.1 Trichechus manatus latirostris
CCTTGTATGAGTGCATCAAATATTCTTGCTTTCTTCACTTATAAAATATAAAATGTAAACAGGGCTGTTGTGTTTTTAGTTGTACATGTGTGAGTTGTACCATGTTAGGTACAAGTAAGACTTTGTAATTGTCTCTATTTAGAGATTATGTATGGCTTAAGGAGATGTGTAGAGGTGCCAAGCTGACAAGGGGCAGACTGTGATGGTTATGGTTGTGTGTCAACTTGACTGGGCTATGATTCTCAGTAGTTTGGCAGTTATGTAATGATGTAGTCATCCTCCTTGATGTGATCTGATGTGATCAGCCAATCAGTCGTAAGGGGAGTTTCTTCAGGGGTGTGGCCTGCATCCAATATATATATGGATGTTCTGGCAAAGCTCATTTGCTTGCTCTGGATCCTGCATCTGGCTTATCATCATCTGACCTTCAGTTCTTGGGACTTGAGCCAGCAGCCTGCCATACTGCCTCTCTGTCTTTTGATTCATCAGGCTCCACAGTCTGTGAACAAGTGGCCTACCATCTGACCTGTTGATCTTGGGTTTGTCAGCCCCTGCAGCTACATAGTCACCTGACCCATGGAGCTGGGACTTGCTAACCTCTACAACTGTGTAAGCCATTTCCTTGTGATCTCTCTCTCTCTCTTTGCTTCTCTAGAGAACCCAACCTAAGACGCTGTGGTAGTGTGGTCTTAGATAGTGGCTGTAAAGATGAAGAAAAGTGGATGTATTTGAGAAATATTCAGAAAATGGTAGCAGTGGTATTTGATTATTGATCAGCCTTGGGTTCTAAAGGAGAAGGTGGGGTAAGAACCAGGCCCAGGTTTCTGGCTTGAGCAGCCTCATGTCCTGTGGCACTATTCACAAAGAAAGAAGACATGTGAGAAGAAGGAGGCACCTAGGGTAGGTGATGAGCTCAGTGTTGATGGGTTAAGATCAAATCCAACTACATCCAAAAGTCAGTTGTATACACAGTATGGAGTTTAGGAGGAAGTGGTCAATAACCATAGTAATAAATAACATTTATTGGGTGCTTACTAGACTCCAGACACTATTCTAAACACTTTTATGTATACATTATCATCCCCTTCTTACAGATGAAAAAACTGAGGCACAGAGGAATTGACACTGGGATTACGATCTCAGTCTCTTAACCACTATGCTACATATTCCCTCCAAAAGTGCTGAACACTGCGGCACCAATAAGAAGAAGATAGGAAATGTTTCATGTAAGAATTTAGAGTCACAGGTACACTTAGCAGAGAGGCTTGGTGGTGTGGACAGGATGCGGCCAGGTGCCCTGCCTCAGTGGAGAAGAGGAATGCCAGGGCCCTGATGCAGAGGTGAGATGTATGTAGGGTGGTGGCTGGGGAAACATGAGTCAAAGTAGAGTTTTCTTAACATGGGTGGACTTAAGTAGGTTTAAATGCTGTTGTGAATGAACCAACACAAAGAGATCTAAAAATACAAGGTAGAAAAGGGATAGTTGATGAAGTCAAAGCCCCAAGGAGACAGGAAGGGCTGAAATCCCAGACAGTGTCAAGGGACTGGCCCGGGGGCAGCTGCAGAAGGAGGGAAGGAGGGGAGGGTGGGGACCAAGGCAAGTCAACACATTCAATCTGTAGACTGGCTGAGGAAGTAAGGAATTCCTGTCTGATAAAGTCTCCCAACGACCCAGCCAAAGAAGAAGACAACAATTAGCTGAAATGATGAAGTGGGAGGTGTGGGGAGGAGGGGTTAAATGGCCACTGTGGTGACAGAGAAAGAGTTTGCTGGCTGGAGAGCCACTCCTCACTCCTCTTACACTAGGATTTGAGGTCACGGGCCAGTGGGCTC
>NW_004444115.1:87921-92232 GCF_000243295.1 Trichechus manatus latirostris
TGCATGGGGTTGCCATGAGTTGGAAGCTGACTCAACAGCAGCTAACAACAACAATATTATCCTCTATCTGCCTGGCCTTTGTGCCTCTCTCTCAGGGAACAGAGGAACTGAAGCTCCAGGAGCACGAACAGTGAGAGGTCAAGGCTATAATCCCTAGATGCTATCCCTGGGAACCCAATTGTTCTGCCTCCTGCCTCAGCACAGCCACTGCAGGCTGAGTCCACCTCTGTGCACAGCAGTGAGTGAGGCGGGCGACCACAGCCCCGCCCACTATTAGACCCTGAGCCTTGGAGAAATTGACATGGTGCTAATTACCACGCAGAACAATGATGTTCCATAATTAAATTAATTCAATATGGTCTGTAAAATAAAACTAGCATGACCACTCACCAGACTCCCCTTTACAAGGTCGTGATTGTTTCATTTCAGGAATATTTATTCACTCCAGGTCCTTGGTACTTCACAGCCTATGGGGACTGTTAGTTCCTATAATTTAGGTCTTTTTTTCCCCTTCACTAGAAAAATAAATTACCTAAACAAATTGGAAAGAATAAATAGATTGAATTGCAAATTATAAAGTTGCCGAGTCCAGCAGTACAGGAGGCTGTTATTCACAATGTGTCAATTTAAGATAAGTTTATAAGGAAATATGGAAGAGAATCAATTTTTGGTCATCATTAGCATATACAGTGCAAAAATCTACAGAGTATTCAGTTAATTCTAGATCATAATTATAGAGCAGGAGTCTTGTATATAAATTAACTTGTTTTATTTTCTTGCCTTCAGTGTAAGCATTCAGGATGGAGGGTGAAATACCAGTGCTCAACCAAAGGGCTCAGGGTCCCCAAAACCTTGTGTGGGAGCGTCAATCCTGGAGGTATTTTATAAACTTCTCACATCCAGAAAATCATAATTACTGTCTCCACAATCATTTCCCTTTCTTTTTTTTTTTTCCAGCTGCCACCTGTCAAGAGGCTCTTGGCCACCTAAACCTCGTGTAACTTGTGCAGTCACTAATGAATCCCAGAAGACAGTGCAGGCACATAGAAATGCATAATGTTAAAAAGAGAGAAGTGAATCAGCCACCATAAGATCCTACATGGGGAAGGTTCCTTCCCTCATCACTTTGACAAAACAGAATGGTGTGGGAAATGCTTTGCAAAATGCACACTCATTCCTTAACTGTAAGTGCTTGAAATTCCAGCTTTAGAGAGGAGAGCTTTTAAATTGTGCTTTTGAGAACTGTGGGTCTCTGGGAACACTTCTCGGGGTTCAGGGGGTGTGTTGCATCCCCTAAAAATGTATGTCAGCTTGGCTAGTCCATGATTCCAAGTGTTGTGTGATTGTCCACCATTTTGTCATCTGATGCGATTTTCCTATGTGTTGTAAATCCTACCTCTAAGGTGTTAATGAAGTAGGATTGGTGGCAGTTGTGTTGAAGAGGCAGGACTCAGTCTACAAAATTGGGTTGTGTCTTGAATCAATCTCTTTTGGGATCTGGAAGAAATAATCGAAAAAAGAGACATGGGAACCTCATACCACCAAGAAACAAGAGCCAGGAGAATACAGTGTCCTTTGGACCCAGGGTCCCTGCACTGAGAAGCTCCTCGACTGGGGAAGACTGATGACAAGGACTTTCCCCCAGAGCCCACAGAGAGAGAAAGCCCTGCACTGGAACTGGCACCCTGAATTCAGACTTTTAGCCTCCTGGACTGTGAGAAAATAAATTTCTCTTTGTTAAAGCCATCCATTTGTGGTATTTCTGTTATAGCAGCACTAGATGACTAAGACAGGATGCTTCCACATGGGTTCACTTCTGGGCATTTTTAAAGAAAGTCTGAATTTTCCATTTGTCAGATCAATTTCTTCCTCTTCTGCCCCAAATCATATGTTCATCTTCTCTCTGAGTGTATCATGGATAGGACATCTCTACCTGATCAAGCTTCCATCTGCCTTTAAGTCTACATTTCCCATGATTTGAAGACAATGTCCTCAAACCACATTTTCTTTTCTGTTTGATGATGTAACTGGTTGATGTGAGGGGCTCAGCTGACTGCTTTCTTGCTCCTTGTGAAGAAGCCCCTCTTGGTCTTTAGGGACATGCTCTTTCCCCACCACCTTCCCAGGCTGGCCAGTCAGACCCCTTCACCCTGCTGGTCCCACAGGCTGAACATGTAACCAACAGAATCCTTGTGGGCAAATCTCAATGGACAGTCGGAGGGAGCAATTCTAGGCTCTAAGAACCTGTTAGGCCTGGGGCTGTGGGGTCCACCTCTGCCATCTGTTTGAGGAATGGTAAACTCATAGGAAGGCAGAGCTCCAATGGCAGAGAGAGACAGTTTTGCTGACAAACTTTGAGCCCCTGGACTTGGTCCCTAGCCATGCCTGGTCCATCTTGCCCTGAATGTACAATCTTACGAAGTTTATAAATTTGATTCATTTCTGTTGGTTAGCCAATTTAAGTGGTTTTTTGTCAGTTGCAGATAAAAAAATCCCAATCAGACAGAAGCACTGTGTCAGGTTCCACTCACCACCTTTCCTCAGTCTTCTTGCCTTTGCTGTTCTCTTTCTGCCCAGGTAGCTCCTCTGATCCCTTCTCTGAGAGTATCTCCACCCTCATTCACTTATCCTGATGCAAGTCCTTCAGAGGCAGAGTCCCTCATTCATCTTTCGGATGCCAGGGCCTACCACAAGGCCCACCACATAGCAGGCCTCAACAAATTCATTCATTTCTTCACTCAGCCCTCCCTTCATTTATGCAATCCATCATGTACTGAGTCCAGGTTGCTTGTATCTAAGAGATGCCCAGGAGCCCCATTCATCAGGATCCTGCAAGGGCCTTTGCATCAGGCAAGAATGCAGGGCAATGTGTACACTGAGTCTGGATGACCCAGAGACCCATGAACTGAAAATAAAAGTTATTCTCCCTCCCCCACCCCATACACATATAACAGAGAAACAGGGACAGGAAAACCAAAATAAATGCTTCTATTAGGAAAAGGGGAAGATGGAAGACACGTGGTCACATTTGTCCATTGGGATTCTGAAATCTATTTGGATAAACTTATAGGAACCCCCTACCCAGGAGGAGGACAGAGATGTTCCTTAATTAGGTCCTAATTCTCATCCATAGGTGGTCTTCACAGGGAGAGGCTTCGGGGGCCCTTGGTTCTGCACTTTGGGGAGGACCTTCTTTTTCTACCTGAAAAGAGCATTAGGGAATTTGTCCTTTGTGATGGCTGAACATTCAGTGCCACTTTCTTCCTCTACAAGATGGGTCCAAAGACTGTAAAGTCTCAGTAAAAACAATTTTGTTCCAGGCTTTTGGTTCCTTTGGCAGTGTATCTCTCTCAGAAACCTACTCAGCATCTTACCTACTCTAATCAACTCCATGTCACACCACAGGTCTTCTTGAGAAATGCCTCTCTCTCTCCTTCTCTCTCCTCTTCTTTCTCTCTCTCCTCCTTTCTTTCTCTATCTCTCCACTTAATTTCAGGTATTCAGACCCTCAATCTCTTCCCATTGGTTACTTTGGCCTACTAAAAGGATATATTAGTCATCATCTTAATCCATTCAGAGGTTTTAAACAATGAATGTGATGAGCAAATGCTTGTTTTGATCCTTGTCACAAGTCTGAGTTTTAACTTGCCTTTTTTGCTTAAGCATTTCTCTGTGTTATGTTTTAACTGCAGTTGAGAAGTATTTGCCCTTTCCAACTGTGCAAGTCTCCAGATTTCCTGACTCTCTGTTCTCTTTGATTCTGAGCCAACAGCAGTCAACACACATTGTGTTTTACCATCTCTTCCCCTGAAACTGTGAGTTCATTGGGTATATTACCTATTTTTCAAGATATCACAAGTGATAGGAGCCCCTGAGTGACGTAAAGGTTAGCACACTAGGCTGCTAATCAAAAGATTAAAGGTTCAAGTCCACCCAGAAACATCTCAAAAGAAAAACCTGGTAATCTACTTCCAAAAAATTAGCCACTGAAAACCCTGTGGAGCACAGTTCTACTCTGACAAATATGGAATTGCCATGAGTCAAAATCAACTCAAGGGAAACTGGTTTCTGTTTTTTTTTTTTAGTGTTACCAAAAGTTTCACCACCATATGACACAGATCACAATGCTTCTAGTCTCCAGTATAGATTGTGGTACCCTTTCCTACAATGGTGAAAACTTGAGGAGGAGTAGATTGAAGGAGTGGGGAGAATAAAACTGAAAACCCAGAGTTCTATTTTGGTCAAAATAATTTTGAGATACCTATTAGATGTACAAGGTACCTGTGTGGCACAAATGGTTTGTGCTCAACT
>NW_004444115.1:92980-94427 GCF_000243295.1 Trichechus manatus latirostris
TCCATTCTACCATCATCCCAAAGCAGAGGCACTCTGCGAGAAGATAGTATGAGCTGCATCACTTTAATACATCTTTAAGGACTATCCCAGGAATTCACAGAGGTTTTGCTCAACTGTCTTTGCTCTTTGAGGCTCAGATAAATAATCAATTTGAGGTGTTTGGGTCATTTTGTTTTATAGACATGAATAAACATGTCATCTACGCACACCAGCCACTTACCAATGTGACATTTAAATATTTCACTACCCAGGTACAAACAATTTGATGTCTGAGCCCCAGCTTGAATTAAGTATTTACTGTGTATCTTTATCCAAGGCCCCATTTTAAAGCTATGCATTTATCCACATGTTCAAAGAATGGCAACAGGTCCCTAAGAACTGCTGGAGTTCAGTTCTAGGCCCTGGCTGATCAAAGATGATAAAAAAGCATCATAAAATGGAAAAGAAAAATGAGGCTGCTACTTTGATTATCTGTATGACTAACACAGAACTAATTCTTAGGACACTGGAGACCAGAAGAAACTCTTAAGTTCTAACGCCAAGAACAAGATTTCCAATTAAAAATGCAGTCCATGGCTAAAGAAATGCTGTTCTGAGAAGCCACAAAAAAATATGCATTCATTTTGGCAGGTGCCTGCTGCAAAATCTAGGGTCCCGGTGACACTCCACTGATGCAAGTTCTGGGAAGAGAGTGGTGATTTTTGCCTAGTGAGACACTGGATTAGTTGATTCCTGGGCAAGAAGAGGGTATGGGAACCTAGGATGAGCCAAGTAGCCCAGAGGGATGTCCAGAGGAAGAATATGGTATAAACAATAGCACAAGTGGAATCCAAGCACCTCTTAGTCCTTTGTTTAATTTGATTTTTCTTGAAAGTCTCTAGTTATTTTACTCTTGACACTCTTTCATGCAGGAAGAGGCTTAGTACTCCCCCTGTCTCTTCATCCTCTTTGTTATGGATTGATTGTAAGCCCTTACACCCCCTAAAAAATCAATGAAGTCTTAACCCCTGTACCTGTGAACTTGACCTTGTTTGGAAAGAGGGTCTTTGAGATGTTATCAGTTAGGTTAACATGAGGTCATACCAGATTAGGATGGGTCCTAATCCCAACTGAGTGTGTATTATAAAAGAGGAGACAGACATAGAGATACACAGCGGAAAGACACCAGGTGAAGATTCAGCTGCAATCAAGGAACACCAAGGATGGCTGGGAGCCACCAGAAGCTAGGAGAAAAGCACGGAACAGATTCTCTCTCAGTATTCTCAGAAGGAATCATGATCGATACACTGATTTTGGATTTTCAGCCTCCCGAACTGTGAAACAATACATTTCTGTTTTTATATGCTGCCCAGTTTGTGGTATTTTGTTACGGCAGCCCTATGAAACTAAGATATTTTCCTTCTTAATTTCAATCATGGTCTCCTTTTCCACCACTTGCCACTTGAAA
>NW_004444115.1:114876-122229 GCF_000243295.1 Trichechus manatus latirostris
ACCTTCCGATCTTGGGCTTGCCAGCTTCTGCAGCTGTGTGACTTGGGAGAGGCCTCTACCCTGATCCACGGACTTGGGACGTTTTAGCCTTTACAATTGCATGAGCTGTTTCCTTCATATAATCTCTCTCTATATATATAGTTATACACTTTACTGGTTTTGCTTCTCTAGAGAACCCAGCCTAAGACAATGTATTACTCCAAGGTCTGCCTCTGTTGTCACATGATGTTCTTCCTATTAGGACACCAGTCATATTAGATTAGTGTGCACCATACTCCAGTATGACCTCATGTTAACTAACTATATCCACAAAGATGCTATTTCCAAACAAGGTCACATTCACAGGTAGAGGAGTTAGGACTTCAACATATCTTTCTGGGGGATACAAAGAAACTCATAACCAGAGGTATCTATGCATGGGTTACCAAAATCTGGCCATATAGAGGAAGCCACAAGTTGACAAACCCTAGACTCTGGCAGTTTCCCTTGCAGCAGCTTCTTCCTTGGCTGGTCTCCCAGAATATTCATTGTAATTGCTTTTCTTCAGGATACACTTATTTTTTCACTGGATATTTAGAAAGGTAGAGGGAAAATCTCAGTGGAAACCACAGAGTGGCATGTGCCTTCCCTCGTGCCTCCATCCTCTACCCCACATCCTGTGAGAGACAGCGTAACACAGTCTCTCAGGGACCCTGACCAACAGAGATCTGGTATGTCAATACATGGCTTCCAAAGTCACTGTAGTGTATACTGTGGTATTTCTCACGGTTTCCCCCAGGGCCTAGGCAAGGGGGAGGTTTCCCAAGTGAGAACTTCTGAAGGTATTGCTGTAAGGCACTGCCTCACCCAGGGCTGTGTCCCCTTCCTACAGAAAGCCCATTTCCAAGGACATTTCAATGCAGGGGATGAAAAGGCTCAGCTCTCTGCCCCAATTTAGGTCATTCTGAAGGGCCACAGAGCCTCAGAGCCTCCCAAGGGATCAGCTGAGGTTTCTGTTGCAACTTCACTGCCATTCGGCTCTCCCTCTACCAATCCTCCTCTCCTCTCTCATATACACATGCTGTCCTGAGGGCGCTGCCAATAAGCCACCTACATGCAGATCTCTATTGCATGCTGTGTTTCCACGGAACGCAAAAAAGCAGGTGCCTCCAGGGTCATCTCCATTCCACCCTCCAGAAAGGAGAAAAGAGCGAGGAGGAGCATTGTGGAGGGGCCTTTGATGCCAGAGGCTGGAGGCGACACACACCATTTCCTCTCCAATTCCACGAGTCAGAACTCAATCACATGGCCACACCTAACTTTTAGGGAATTTGGACAATGCTGTCTAGTGGCATTCCTTGGAATGTGGTGAGTATTTATATGTTTCTACCACTTGCAGTTCCCTCCCCTCCCCTCTCCCACACACGTGCACACACATACACGCACACATGCCCATTGGGGAAAAACATCTGCAGCATCTGAATATTAAAATGTGAGGCCTCTCTGGCCCATGTCTAGATGGAAGAAAAAACACATTTAGCACTGAGGTCCCTGAACCATTGTTTCAGTCTATGCACTTAAATCACAGATGTTCTCTCCGCTTTGAAAAGAAATTAGTTTTTTGGAAGGAACAAGGTGAACTCTGGAGACTGTAGAGAGGGGTTAATAAATAGCTGCCACTCAGCCATAAATTCCAATGTCTCATAGAGCCAAAGGGGACGGCAAGGGCTGGTCATTTCTGACTAGAGCTGGCAGAGCCCCTTGCTAGACAGGTAAAGGAAGGAGGGCATTCCCACCAGCCACCCCAATCTTTCAGGGTAGAGGGCCAGCCCAGGGGGAGGATGCAGGCCTGCCTGGGGTTCCTGGACCTGCTGCAGGAAAGGAAACCAAGGAACTGGCAACGGGACAAGTCAGTGTTATTATTACATAATAAGAGGCTTTTATTTGTTTTATAATTAAGATCATTTCCCAGAATATAAGAGAGCATTTGCAAGGGATGGAAATTTTTCTTGGAGATGCTCCAGGCCCTGGGAAGATGATCTATATTAGAAAGAGAGGAGGGTGAATCTGGACGCCTTGTGTTTCCTCCTCCCTGTCCAGACTCACTTGTTCCCAGCTACCTGTCAGCAAAAAGCAGAGTTTCACTGAGTGGCAAGCATTTCCTGATCACCTGCTATGCACATCCCAGACTCACTGTGCATCTCTGTTTTCACAGTGACCATGGCTACCCCACTGTGGTGGTTGCAATTAATTTTACCCAAAAAATTTGTTTTTGTCTTTGGTTCTTGACAGATAACCTCTAAACCATGGAATTCCCCGGTGACTGGAGTCTTTGTTATCCTTCAGTGTTTGTCTAATGAGGTGACCCTAGGGTGGGCGCTGGCTGGGCCAGAAAGATCTACCGGATGATATCAGTCTGATCTTGGGGATGGGGGGGTCTGGACGTTGAGCTCAGCCACATAGGTAGTGATTTGATCAATTATGCCTACTTAATGGAACCCCAACAAAAGCTCTGGACGCTGAAAATCTGTTGGCTTCCTAGTTGATGAAAGACATCAGTGACACCCTTTTTAGGACATGGAATCTCTGCATCAGGGACCATCTCAGATCTTGTCCTATCTCTCTCTTAGTTTGTATTCTTTTTCCTATAATAAAACTATAGTTGTAAGTATAGCACTTTCCATGAGTTCTGGAGTTCTAGCGAATTATGAAAACTGAGAGAGTAGTGGGAGACAGCAGGTCAGAAGTGAAGGGGCCTGGAGACCCCTGAGCTTATGGATATCACCTTGAGGGGGTAGGAACCCCTGAATCTGTAGCCAGCAAGCTAGAAGTGAAGGTGTCTTGGGGGCCCCCAAGCTTGTGGCTGGCATCTGAGGTCTTAGCAGTCTGGAGGACTGTGCCCTTTAACTTGTGAGGTCTGATCTAGCTCCAAGAGGTTGATTCAGAGGAAGAAGTGCTGTGTATACAATTGGTGTCAGAACTGTATTGGATTGATTTGTTCCACATACTCCATCAGTAAGATGTTTACTTTGAAGGGGCCTGGCAATGACAGGTTCCTAAAGAGCACAATTAAGTCTTCTGGAATTAGCCATCCTAGTGAGTGTGAGGAGCCCTGTTGGCACAGTGGTTAAGAGCTCATCTGCTAACCAAAAGGTCAGCAGTTCAAATCCACCAGCCTCTCCTTGGAAACCCTATGAGGCAGTTCTACTCTGTCATATACGGTCACTATAGGGTTGCTATGAGTCAGAATCTAGTTGACAGCAACGGGTATGAGGCAATGACTCTCACCTTCACTTGAGTGTGTTCAGCTAATACCCTATTAATGTCCACCACCATTACTAATCATCTGCCCTGAGCTAGGCTCCAACATGTCCTTACTGCATCATCACAACAACTGAAGAGAGATGACTGTGTCCATCTGACAGTGAGGGAATCGAGACCTACCTTTAGTCACATACTAGCAAAGATTGAAGATCAGGGCCCAGAGATTCTGTCAGCCATTGTACCTTACTGCTCCATCCACTGTCCATGTGAACAGCAAGACTCTCTCTTTATCCATGATTCTTCCTGTCTTGCATCTCTCCTGACATCATTACTGATTATCTTGGACAGAGGTCAGGGACCATGTGTGTACACCAAGGAGCCAAAGGTAGCTCCCCAGCCCAACTCCACATGAGGCACACATCAGAGCCTAACAGTCTTGTTGTTGATTTTACTGATTATAAGAGTGATGATGCCTCCGTTCTCAGATTTCCTACTGTAATTACTGTTTGCTACCTCACAACCCAGCCCGCAGGCATGAGTAGTTGTTAAAAAGGACAAGACCAAACTGTCTGCTCTTGTCCTTTTTATCAACCACTCATGCCTGCACTTAATCATAGATGACCTAGTAGTGCTACTTCACCTTTTCCTTGTAAACTCTTGGGGGCAAGGACTGTGTCATTCCCACCTCTTATGCCCACAGTGCCTGCCTTTGGCCATAGAGAACACGTGAAAGTTGTTATTGTGAGGATCAAAGGATAAGGGAACTGAAAATTGCAATGCAAGGCATTTCAGCAGACAGGTGCTTCTTTGAGTACGGTGGTGGGGGGTCCTCTCCAGGCTGCCTTCATTGCACCAGGAAGAGAGGAAGAGTTGAGTGGGCAGGCATGCAAAGACTCATCCAATTTCTCACATGTCACCTTTAGATGCTGGATGAGAGGGAACTGCAGCTGTGCTTCCCAACTGAGCAGAGAAATCCTGGTATTCAGCAGCCCTTTCTAATCATCCCCAAAGCTCAAGGCGGGGCACTCTAGGGGGAAGACAGCAGTGGGCCTGCTTAATTACAGACCGACAGAGCCAGCTCAGCAGGGTCTCGCTGCTCCCACAGCCCTGAAGGAGGAAGCCAACCTGGGAATGTTAATAAAGACAGACTCTTCAGCCCAGCGGGAGGCATACTGGCAGAGTTAAAAAAATCCAGTGCATATTGTACAAAATGACGTTTTCCCCAGAAATTGAATTAGCATCTTGTTGTATTCTTACTACTCTAAGGTCTTTACCTTCCCCCGTTGGCTCCCCTTCCCCACCCAAGACCACAAGTCACACTTTCTGACTAATAACTGGCTTCTAAGACCTGCCCTGAGATTTGTTTTCAAGTTCATAGATACACCAATCAAAAAAGACACAGAGATTCTGAGAAGATGGTGGCATAAACAAACCCTCCCCCACAAATACAACAAGGAAAGGGCACTAGGCTTTGAGAGACTCTGAATCTGGGAGCAGAGGGAAGCAGTTGGTAACTACAGACAAGCACATATCAAGGAATCAACAAATAGTTGCATAAGGTAGGAAAACTTCTTTTCCCACCATCCCTACTGCTGTGAGCTGGGGAAGTGGACCCAGAAAAAGAGCTTGTTTCCCTAACTACCACAGCCCCTCCCTCTACAAAGAGACAGGACCTCAAGCTTCTGTTCTAAAATCAACAAGGCAGAACTTCCCAGGAGTCCATTTGGAATGAGCCAGCACCTCCCCACTCAGACACTGTTGGCTACAAGCTTACTGTGAATTGTTACAGAAGGCCCCCTGCAGTGGAGTTTGCTCTCATAGTCAACACTCTACCTGCCTCCCTGCACATCCCATAGCTCAAGCCTTTGAATCCAACAGGACAGATCCCCCCAGGGAATCAATCTGGTCTGCCTGCTCCCACTTCTGGTCAGTGCCGAGGACTACTGACCGAGGCTGCTGTGTACTAGGAAGCAGGCATCTTGAGTGGAGATTTCACCCTCAGCCAACATACTATCAGTGCGGCTTTGATAGAAACAAGGCATGACAACCCCTCCCCTATCCAGACACCATTACCTACAAGCCTGCAGTGAATTGCAACAGAAGGCTCCTGGAGATGAGTCTTCTCCCATAGTTGGCACTCTACCTGCCTCTCTGGGAACCCCATAGCTCAGCTCTGAAACCAACAGGACAAGCTTCCCTGGGGGTCAGTTTGGGTTAGCCTGCCCCAAAATCCAGTTGGCGCTGAGGGCTGATGTCTTAGGCTGCTGTGTGCTAGGAAGCAGGCATCTTGAGTGGAGGCTGCATTCACAGCCAACAGATCTACTGAGGCAGGGGTACTGATAGCAACAAGGCAGACCTCCATGGGGATCTGACCAGAGCTTGACACTCTCTCCCTCGTCTGGTAACTCTTGGTTGCCAGGGTGCTCCAAACAGCTACAGAAGGCCCCTGGAGTGGAGTCTACTCATATAGTCAGTGCTCTACCTGCCTCCCTCTGCCTCTCATAGCTCAGCCCTCTGAGACTAACAGGATAGACCTCCCTGCAGATCAATGTGGGTCTATCTGCTTCCACTTCTTACTCAGGACTGCTGACTAAGGCTGCTGCATGCCAGAAAGCAGACATCTTGAGTGGAGACTACACCCACAGCCAACATACTACAGGGTGGTCTCTGATAGCAAAAGGCAGAACTCCCTGGTCTGTTTGTGGTGTTACTACTTTCCCAACCAATAACTGTCAGCATCTGGATTGATACAAACTCCTATAGAAGTTTCTCTACAGTGGATTCAGGAGGTGGGTCACCTAAGCAGAAACTGTTCCCTCAACAACCACAGGGCTACTGAGGCCCTGAAACTAACAAGACAGATCTCTTGGAGGTCGTTCAGAGGAATGCCAGCCCCCCCTCCTCCTGTAATGGAGGAAAGTCTGCCTGTGTTTCTCTTGAATGCCAGCTCAGATGTAAGCAGAGAAGGAAACCTCGGACAAAACCTGAGGGCAACACTCAGCCCCAAAGGAAGCTCACTAGGTCTGGGTTTTCTGAGTAAAAACATGATTGCAGAAACAGAGAAGTAAAGGAAGTAATAACCAGTGAGAGGAGATTGCATCCCCTTGGTAGATGGATTGATTATACACTATATCTCACCTAAGTGGCAGTGAATGCTGGTAGACAGACTGACCACAGCATGTTTTCTGATGTGTTTGGGGAAGACTGAAAGGTGAAAAACAAGATCTGGAACTTTTGTATTCTAATCACAGAGAGGGAGAGGAAACAGTAAGCAAAGGTCAAAGCCTCAACCCACACGAGAGTTTCTTGCAGAAGGTAGTGCAGGCAAAAGTACCAAATGCTGGGAAGAATTAAGAAAGTTAACATCCTTGAAAATTCCAATGCCTCAACAAAGAAATCACAAGAAAAACAAAGAACAGAGAAAAAAATGGCCCATCCAAAAGAACATGACAAAGGGAGTGAAAGTGCATCTAACGATGACCATATAATGAAAAAAATAGAAGAATATAATACATTAAACATAATTAAAGAACTAAGGGAAAACATAGACAAAGAGCTAAAAGAAACAAGGAAAAAATGCAAGAACAAATTGAGGATCTAAAAAAAGAGATATTGCAACAGAAAGGGACAATAACTGAAATGAAAAACACAATAAAAGGACTTACCAACAGATTTAATCAGGCAGAAGAAAGAAACAGTGAATTAAATGATAAGATAGTTAAAATTACAAACACAGAAGAGCAAAAAGAACAGGAGGCTCAAAAATGCTGAGCACAGTTTAATGGAATTATGGGACAAGAGATCATATATATGCATTATGGGAATTCCAGGAGGAGATAAGAGAGAGAAAGGGATAGAAAAAATATTTAAAGAAATAATGACAGAAAATTTCCCCAGTCTAATGAAGGACATGAATCTATAAACCCAGGAAGCTGGAAGAACCCCAAACAAGATAAACCCAAAGAGATCACACTAAGACACATTATAGTTAGGCTTTTAAAAATTAAAAATAAAGAGAGAATCTTGAAATCAGTGAGAGAGAAGCAAACACTCACATACAAAGGATCCCCAATACAATTAAGTGCTAATTTCTTCTCAGAAACATTGGAG
>NW_004444115.1:122885-124174 GCF_000243295.1 Trichechus manatus latirostris
CCAGGAACTCAGGGTCGGCACAGCTCCTTTGCTAGGCACAGACATAAGGGGTCCGCACACTTTGAGTGTCTTACACACCTGTATAGACTTGTGGGGATCCATCTCAACAGCGTTAGCCCTCAACACCACGGTACAAAAGGGCAAACATCTGAAGTTTAACTTCAACTGTTTCAGCTCTGAAGTGGCAGATTTGTGACCCTTGAAACAGCCCTGCCCCTTAAGTAAGCACTTTTACCGATCTGCAAAAGGGGTTTGAGGACTGGTGATGTCATCTAAACCATCTAGTCTCTACAGGAGTCCAAGAAAAAGTGGTGCCCTCGAGTCTTTACAACCAACAAAGTGGGGTACTCATAGTCCGGCTGTAAAACTCACCTACCTACTCGCCCTAGGGAATAGGGACATACTTTCCTTTCAGACCCTCAGAGGCAGCCGTCAGCCCCCTGCCTGGTTCAGCACATGATCCTCTACCACAGCCAGAGTCCAGTGCCTGCACCAATCACCCATGCTCCTCTAGGACTGTAGATGAGAGCCTGCACCATACACTTGGTGACCAACTGCATGAACACCTGAGCTGAACCCATATAGGAAGATTTAATGGACTCCTGTGTGCACATAATTAGTTACAGAACTACCTGGTGACAGGATGTTAGCGCTTCAAAGGTGCCGATAAACAAACTAGTGCACATAAGCAGCCTATTGGGGCATATCAAAACAAAACAAAACAAGAAGCTAGGAATCACTAAACAAATACAAAATAAAATTACAATAACTTATTGATGGTTCGGAGACAACAGTCAATATCAAATCACATAAAGAAGCATTCCATGATGGCTTCAGCAAGCTCCCAAAATAAAGAATCAATAAATTCTCTGGAGGAAGAGAATTTCTTGGAATTACCAGAGGCAGAATACAAAAGATTGATATACAGAACTATTCTAGAAATTAGAAAGGAAATTTGACAAAATGCAGAAATCGCCCAGAAACATACAGACAAAGTAGTAGTGGAACTTAAAAAAGTTATTCAAGAACATAATGACAAATTTAATAGGCTGCAAGAATCCATAGAGAGACAGCTATCAGAAATCCAGAAGATTAAAAATAAAATTTCAGAATTGGACAACTCAATAGAAAGTCATAGGAGCAGAATTGAGGCAGTAAAAGTTAGAATTAGTGACATTGAAGATAAAGCACTTGACGCCTACTTATTTGAGGAAAAGTCAGATAAAAGAATTAAAAAGAATGAGGAAAATCTAAGAGTCATGTGGGACTCTATCAAAAGAAATAACCTA
>NW_004444115.1:129224-146608 GCF_000243295.1 Trichechus manatus latirostris
CTGGTTGAATGGTCATGGGGAATCAGGGGCAGAAAGGAGTAGTGTGCTGTCAAAGAATGAGGTGAGAAATTAGGGTCTTATAACAATGTATGTATAAAAATTTTGTATGGGAGACTAACTAGAAATGTAAACTTCATTTAATTACAACAATAAAAAAAATAAAATAATAAAAAAAGAATACTGTACCCAGCAAAACTATCCTTCAAGGATGATGGTGGAATTAAAACTTTCCTAGACAAACAGTAATGAGAGAGTTCATATCAACCAGACTGGCCCTACAAAAAATACTAATGGGAGGTCTGTAAATGGAAGGAAAAAGACACTAGAAAGTAATTCAAAGCTATATACAAAAAGAAAGATCCCTAATAAAGGAAAATGCATGGACAAGTATAAAGGCTAGTCATAAGGTATTATGCTTGATAATTTTAAATGTTTTGTCTTTCATGATTTTTAACATTATATAAAAGGCAAGGATAAAATTATGTTACAAGGTGCATGAAACATAAAAACATAATTAGCGATAACAACAACAAAAGGGAGGCGAAGAATGGTGGTGTAGAAATGGAATTTCTTCTACATTACTAAAGTTAAGTTGGTACCAACTTACCATAAAACCCATTGCCATCGAGCTGATTCCAACTCATAGCAACCCTATAGGAGAGAACAGAACTGCCCCATAGAGTTTCCAAGGAGCAGCTGGTAGATTTGAACTGCTGACCTTTTGATTAGCAGCAGTAGCTCGCTGTAGCTCTTAACCACTATGCCACCAGGGACGCTAAAATGTTATAAATACAAGCTCTTAAATGCAATATTCATGGTAACTACTTTGAAAATATATAAAAACTATATAAACAAAGGAAAGAAGAAGAGAACCAAAAAGGCTCACTAAAGTAAACCAATAAAACACAAAAGCAAGCACTACTAAAAGACAAAGAAATCATAAGACACACAAATAAAATAGCAGAAGTAAGTTACTTCTTATTAGTAGTTACAGTGAAAAAAAATGGACTAAATGATCCAATCAAAAAGAAGAAAATGGCAGAATGGATTAAAAAAACAAGATCAACTCTATGTTGTTTACAAAGAGGCACACCTTAAACCCAAGGACACAAATAGGTTGAAAGTGAAAGGACGAAAAAAAATATTCCATGCAAATAATAACCAAAAGAGAGCTGGAGAGGCAATCTTAATATCAGACAAAGTAGACTTTAAGAAAAAATCTGTCAGAAGAGATAAGTATGGACATTATATAGTGATAAAAACCTTAATTCATCAAGAAAATTTAATAATCATAAATATATATGCACCCAACATTGGGTCACCTAAATATATAAAGCAAACACTGATAGAATTGAAAGGACAAATAGTACTACAATAATATTTGGAGACTTCAATACACCACTTTCAATATTGGACAGAACATCTAGAAAGAAGATCAACAAGGAAACAGAGGACCTGAATGACATTATGAACCAATGGCACTAAGCAGACATATATAGAACACTCCACTCAAAAACAGTATAATATACATTCTATACCAGTGTACATGGATCATTCTCGAGGATAGACCACATTTTAGGTCACAAAGCAAGTCCTGATAAAATTAAAAAGATTGAAATCATACATAGTGTTTTCTCTGACCACAACAGAGTAAAGCTAGAAATCAGTAATGGAAAAAAACCTTAAAGATACACAAACATATGGAAATTAAACAACACACTATTAAACTACCAATGGGTCAAGAAAGAAAATCAAAACAGAAACCACAAATTAGAGTTAAATGAAAATGAAAGCACAACACACTAAAATTTATGGGATGCAGCGAAGGGAGTACTCAGAGGGAAACTTATAGCAATAAATGCCTCCATAAAATAAGAAGAAGGATCTCGAATTAATAGCCTCACTTGACAACTTCAGGAACTAGAAAGAGAAGAGCAAACTAAGCCTAAACCTACCAAAGAAAAGAAATAACAAAGATCAGAGCAGAAATAAATAAAATCGAAAACAGAAAAACAATAGAGAGAATCAATAAAACCAGAATTTGTTCTTTGAAAAGATCAATAAAATTGACAAACCTTTGACTAGACTGACAAAGAAGAGAAAAAATTCAAATGACCAAAATAAAAATGAAAGAGGGGACGTTACAACTGACCAGAAAGAAATAAAGAGAATTATGACAGAATACCACAAACAACTGTATGGCAACTAACTAGATAAGCTAGATGAAACTGACAAATTCTTAGAAGCACACAACCTATCCAAACTGACTCAAGAGTAAATACAAAGTCTCAACAGACCCATAACAAGTGAAAAGACCAAATCAGTGATCAAAAACCTCCCAACAACAACAAAAAAAAGTCCTGGAGCAGATGGGTTCAGGGGAATTCTACCAAACATTTAGAGAAGACTTGCTGTTTAAACTCTTCCAAAAGATAGAGAAGGAAGGAATACTCCCTATTTCATTCTATGAAGCAAACATAACCCTGATACCCAAACCAGACAAAGACACGACAAGAAAAGAAAACTACAGACAAATATCTCTTATGAATACAGATGCAAAAATCCTCAACAAAATACTAGTGAACAGAATCTAACTGCATATTAAAAGAGTCATACACCATGAGCAAGTGGGATTTATTCCAGGAATGCAGGGATGGTTCAGTATTAGAAAATCAATCAATATAATACACCACATCAACAGAACAAAGGAAAAGAACCACATGATCATCTCTATTGATGCAGAAATAGCATTTGATAAAATCCAACACCTTTCATGATAAAAACCCTAAAGAAGACTGGAATAGAAGGGAAATTCCTCAGTATGATTCAGGGCATATATGAAAAACCAGCAGCCAACATTATGCTCAAAAGAGAAAGACTGAGAGCTTTCTCCTCGAATTCAGGAACGAGACAAGGGTGCCCACTCTCATCGCTTCTGTTCAATATTGTATTAGAAGTCCTAGCCAGAGAAATAAGACCAAAAAAAAAAAAAAAAATAGGAAAAGCTATCCAGATCAGAAAAGAAGAAGTAAAGTAAAATTATCTCTATTTGCAGATGATATGAGTCTATATTTAGAAAATCCAAAGAGTTCACAAGAAAACTTCTAGAGCTAATAGAGAAATTTAGCAAAGTTTCAGGGTACAAGTTTAACAAACAAAATCAGCTTGGTTTCTATAACCAGCAATGAGAAATCTGAAAGGGAAATTAGGGAATTAATTCCATTTACAATAGCACCTAAGAGAATAAAATACCTGGGAATAAATCTAACCAGGGATGTGAAGGACTTATACAATGAAAGCTATAAAACACTGCTAAAAGAGATTAAAGAAGACTTAAATAAATGAAAAGACATTCCATATTCATGGATTGGAAGACTTAATATTGTTAAGATGTCTGTCCTACCCAAAGCAACCTATAGATTCAATGCAATCCTGATCAAAATTCCAACAGCCTTCTCTACAGAAATACAAAAAACAAATCGTCAACTTTATATGGAGGGGCAAGAGGCCCTGAATAGCTAAAACAATGTTGAAAGAGAAGAACAAAGTAGGAGGAATTACACTTCCTGATTTTAAAACATACTGTACAACTACAGTAATCAAAACATCCTACCACTGGCATAACAATAGACACATTGACAAATGGAATACAACTGCGGGTTCAGAAATAAACCCACACATCTATGCTTAACTGATTTTATACAATGGAGCTAAGTTCATTCTATGGGGAAAAAAAAATCTTTTCAATAAATGGTGCTGGAAAAATTGGATTTCCACATACAGAAAAATGAGAGTAGATCCATGCTTCACACCGTACACAAAAACAAATTCAAAATGGATCAAGGACCTAAATGTGCAAACTAAAACCATAAAGTTCTTAGAAGAACAAGCAGGGGCAATGCTGTCAGGCCTAGCTTTCAACAATGGATTATCAAATATAATAACAAAAGCACCAACAGCAAAAGACAAAGTAAATAAATGGGACCTCAGAAAAATTAAAAACTTTTTTTCATCAAAAGACTTTACCAAAAAAAGTGAAAAGACAAGCTACCAAATGGGATAATATCTTCAGAAACCATATATCCTACAAGAATTAAATAACCAAAATATGTATAAAACTTCAACAACTTAAAAAAGACAACCCAATCATAAAATGGGCAAAAGACTTGAATAGACATTTCACCAAAGAGAACATTCCAATGGCCACCTTCCACATGAAAAGACGCTCAAGGTCATTAGCCATTAGAGAGATGCAAATCAAAACCACAATGAGATACCATTTCACTCCCACTAGTTTGGCTAAGATAAAAAAAAAACAGGAAATAACAAACGCTGGCAAGGATGTGGGGAAATTGGAACATTTATCCATTGCTGGTAGGAATGGGAAATGGAACAGCCATTCTGGAAAACAGTGTGGTGGTTCCTCAAAAAACTAAAAATAGAACTACCATATCACCCAGCAATTCCACTCCTAGGTATATACCCTAAAGGCTTAAAAGCAGAGACTCATATACCAATGTTCATTGCAGCACTATTTACAATAGCCAGCAGGTGGAAACAATCTAAATGCCTATCAACAGATGAATGGATAAACAAAATGTGGCACATAAATACAATGGAATACTACTCAGCCAGTAAGAGAAATGAAGTCTTGATTCATGCTACAGTATGGATGGAGCTTAAAGACATTACACTGAGTGAAATAAGCCAATCACAAAAGATCAAATATTGTATGACCTCACTGACATAAAAAGGCAAGAAAAGGCAAATGTATAGAGATCAAAGTTTATTAGTGGTTACCAGGGGTGTGAAGGAGGAGAAGAGGGGTTAACAGTCACGGGAAAATTACACTGATTAAGGGTACAGTTGCACAGCTGATTACTGTACTTGCTGTCAATAAGTTGTACACTGTAAAAGGTTGAGTTGGCAAAAGTTGTGTGATAGATGTACTTACAAAAAGAAAAAAAGAGTAGATGCTGAGGCTGCTTATGTACAACCAAACATCTCATGGGATTTGGTTCCTTGGTTTGGAGGTTTGGGGTCATCGTTTCTTGGGATATCCCAGTTAATTGGTCTAATAACATGTTTAGTGCTTGTGTTGTACCTCCTAGTTCATTGAGTAGTACTTGGGTTCTTAAAAGCTGGCAAACGGCCATTCAGGGCACAACAATTGCTCTCTATTCACCTGGATCAACAGTGGAAGAAGGGCAGTCAGGAACAGGAGGAGGATATGAAATGTGTGGTTAATTGCCTCCATGAACAACTGCCTCTTTTGCCATGAGACCAGAGGGACAGGATGGTTCCTGGCTACCAATACTGAACATTTTGATCAGGGATTCCATAGAAGAATCCTGATGAAAGGGGAAAAATACAGAATAGAATTTCAAATTGTCACAAGCTCCTAACTTTCTGAAGCCATGAAGGGTGGATGAAGCCCTGAAACTATTGCCCTGGGATAATCTTTAAACCTTAAATCAAAACTACCCCCCAAAGTCTTCTTAAAACCAAACAATAGTTTGACTTAACTAGTAAAAATGATCTGCCTTGAGCATTATGCTTGTTTAAGAACTATCTCTATGGATCGAACTGACAACAGCAACTC
This sequence comes from Trichechus manatus latirostris, assembly GCF_000243295.1. Taxonomy (NCBI): domain Eukaryota; kingdom Metazoa; phylum Chordata; class Mammalia; order Sirenia; family Trichechidae; genus Trichechus; species Trichechus manatus. The sequence goes on from NW_004444115.1 coordinate 134,827, forward strand.
CAAAGATTAGATAGGAACTTCAGGGGGCAGTGAGTTTATGTTAATGGGAAGGAACAATTCAGAAAAGGAAGGTAAGAATGGTTGCACAACTGGAAGAATGTAATCAATTTCACTGAATTGTACATGTAGAAACTTCTGAATTGGTGTATGTTTTGCTGTGTATATTCTTAATGACAACAACAAAATAAATAATTTTTTAAAAAGAGAGAGAGCAGGACGGACAAATGTTCCTGGTTAGTGAAAGATATCGGTCCTTGGGAGGGTGACATGTCCCTTTTTTGGGAGATGGAAACTCCATGTCAGGGACCCTCCCTGACAGTGCCCTATGTGTCTCTTCACTTGTTTCCCTTTTCCTATAATAAAACCGTAACTGTAAGTTAAAAAAGAGAGAGAGAAGGGCAAATACAGAAACAGAGTCACACTGGGAGAGGACAGATACCATGTAACGACAGAGAAAGCTCCATCTATAAGCAGCAAAGGAATGTCAAGAGTTGCCAAAAATCACCAGAAGCCAGGAGAGACATGGAAAAGTCCTTATCACAAAGCCTTCAGAAGGAATCAACACAGCTGATACCCTGATTTGGACTTGTAGCTTCCAGAACTGTGAGAAAATAAATTTTTCTTTAAAATCACCCAGTTTGTGGGATTTTATTATGGCAGCCCTAGAAAACTTACTATGCAAAGGCATTCATCTGCGTAGATCATAACAAATTGTGGGTAACACTGTGAAGAATGGGAATTCCGGAACACTTAACTGTGCTCATGAGAAATCTGTACATAGATCAAGAGGCAGTCATTCCAACAGAACGAAAGGCTACTGCATGGTTTAAAATCAGAAAAGGTATACGCCAGATTTGTATTATTTCGCCATATTTATTCAATCTCTATGCTGAACAAATAATCGAGAAGCTGTACTATATGAAGAAAAATGCAGCATTAGGATTGGAGAAAGACTCATTAACAACCTGCGATATGAAGATGACACAACCTTGCTTGCTGAAAGTGAAGACAACTGGAAACACTGAGGAAGATCAAAGACTGCAGCCTTTCGTACGGATTACAACTGCACATAAAGAAAACAAAAATCCTCACAACTGGACCAATAAACAACATCATGATAAACAGAGAAAATATTGAAGTTGTCAAGGATTTCATTTTACTCGGATCAGCAATCAAAGTCCATAGAAGTAGCAGTCAAGAAATCAAACGATGCATTGCATTGGGCAAACCTGCTGCAAAAGACCTCTTTAAAATCTTAAAAAGTAAGAATATCCCTTTGATGACTAAGGTGCTCCTGACCCAAGCCATGGTCTCTCCAGTTGCCTCATATGCATATGAAAAGCTGAACAATAAAGAATGAAGACCGAAGAATTCGTGCCTTTGAATTATGGTGTTGGTGGAGAATATTGAATATACTGCCAGGAGAACAAACAAATCATTCTTGGAGGAAGTACAGCCAGAATGCTCCTTAGAAGTAAAAATGGCTAGACTTCATCTCTATTACTTTGGGCACATTATCAAGAAGGACCAGTCCTTAGAGAAGGACATCATGCTTGGTAAAGTAGAGGGTCAGCAAAAAAGAGGAAGACCCTCAATGACACAGTAGTTGCAACAATAGGCCCAAACATAGCAACGACTGTGAGGAAGATTCAGAACCCGCAACACTTCATTCTGTTATACATAGGGTTTCTATGAATCGGAGCCGACTTGATGGCTTGTAACAACAGGAAACTGAGACAGTCTCCTTAATTAGACAAAATCCCTCAACACTTCCAAGTTGGGATTCACAGTTCAGAAAAAAGCAAAATGTTCTCTGTGTTGTTTTAATTTTGTTTTTAATCCATGGAATCCTAAGGGGTCAGAAAAACTCACATTGCCAAAAGAAAGCTCATCCCACTGGCCTGTGAACTTGGCACAGCCTGAAGTTTAGGTGGCCATGGTCTGTGGGAGTGAAGAGCCAGCAGGATCCCAGACTCCAAAGGAGCTGGTTTGGTAGCCTTGCTCCACCACTTATTAACTGTGAGACTAAGGCAATTCCCAGCACCTCTCTGGGCCTCAGTTTCCCTACTTGTGAAGTGCTGGAACTAGTGCCTCTCTTACAAATTGTCAAGAGGATTAAATGAAATAAAATGCTAGGACATAGCAGGTGTCTGTCATCATTATCACAGTCATTCTGTTTTCTGCAAAGATGACCCACTAGGCCTAGAAGACCTAGGGAGAGACATCTGGGTTCTCTACAGAGGTAAAGTAAAAGAAAGCCAGCAGCTCTTCTACTCTCTTGATGCTAGAAATAACCACCCTGCAGGGCTGACTCATAGGGAGCAAATGGTGGTATGGATGTGCTTCTGTGCTTGACGGAGGGCCCCTTCATCTCGCACTCGGGCTCTCAGGAGGGACATCGCAAACCCCTCTCCAATGTGCCTCATAAATGACACTATGCATCTAGGAAAGGTGCCTAGCAGAGGAGATGATGGATCCAAATCCATCAACCAAGGCCCTTATTACGGATAGCCTGTACTTCAACTCACACCCAGGCCTACACTGTACTCCCTCCCTAAAGACAAAACTCCTTAAGGGTAAAAAGAGGCTCAGCAGAAGTGGTCCTATGAGAGGGCTGGTTCAGTGAGACCCTGGGTGGTGGAGGGACCTGGAGACAGAGGGACCAAAGCAAGCTAGGGCTGGACAGAATTCTTGCCTTCTAAGAAAGAAGTCCCGGTTCAATTCTCAGTCTGGGTTTAATCAGTTGGGGAAAGTATCTTCTGTTGTTTACAACCCTGGCTGCAATCTAGGAAGGATGGGGGGAGGGGGAGCTGCTCCATGGATGGGCCCAATGACTTGAGGATGCTGAATGTGGAGGCTAGGGAAGAAGCTAGGAAAACAGTGGCTATGCATTTGTAGGATTTGTAAGCTGGATGGGAAGGGGAGGAACAGGAAGCAGAAAGTAAAACAGAGTTCTACAGGCCGACTTGCCAGTGGGAGGGTCCTTGGTGATTAAAGATAGACTGAGCCAGCCAAAACGGGCCTTGAGGACCAGAAATAATCAGTAAGGATGTTTAGGTAATTAGTTGAGGGTTGTGATAAAAACTCTTTCTCCTGTCTCCTCTATGTCAAATTTTCATGAGCTCTATATTGCTCCCAAATGCTATTGTACCAGTGGATCCTTCTGTGAACACACAGAGACATGGCTTTTCCTATCTGGCCAGGGCAGTGCTATGCAGAAGTGGCTTATAAGACCTGGCTTGGGCCAGGAAGTGGGGGAGCAGGAGAGGGTAAGGCTCAGGGAAATCACAGAAGTCCTGGGAGTCACCCAGGTCATGGGACTAAGTGTTTGTAGCAACTCTATTTTTATCTCTCGGACAGAGAGACTCCAGCTGACATCTGGGCTGCACATGCCATTGTGCCATTCTTGGTAGGGGACCACGGGTCATGGAAAAACATGGATATTGGTCTCAGACAGACACGGATTCACAACCTGAGATGGCCTCTTGTGGGAATGAGAGTAGCCAAGGCCATGCTGTGGTACAGCTGCAATCTCCCAGCCAAAAGGCCAAGGGCATCCTACCAGTGATGATGTCACTTCGTACCTGGACAACACAGACACCAAGCCTCCATGCTCAGGAAGAAAGAAAAGGAGGCCTGAGACTTCAGGGGGAAGTAAGTCAGTGGGGGACACACACTGTCCTTCATCCTCATGACACTGTGAGAGATAAGTATTATTAACCTCATTTTACAGATGGGGAAACAAATTCAGAGACTTTCACTAATTTACTGGAGTTAGTATTGGAATGCAGGTATGTCTGGCTTTAGAGTTTCTTTCTACTATACCATTCTGTTTCAGAGGTCTACCACATACCACAACTACAACCACCATGATAATCATTACAGCCAACAAAAACAATAACACCATCATTACTACCACAAACACCACCGTCATTACCCCCAACACCACCAAACAACACAATCACCACTACCACCAATACTACTACCACCATCACCAGTAACACCAAACCAGTGCACATATCACCAACAATAATATCATCACTATAGTCACCAACAACAACACTAACATGCCATAATCACTACCAACAATACCATCATCACCACCAGTACCACCATCTTCATCATAACCATGACTTGCAGCAATACCACCATCATCATTACCATCAACAGTGCTAACAATGTCATCATCACCAACAATACCATTACAACCACCACCACAACCATCATCAACACAACAACAACATCACCATCATCACCATCACTACCATTACCAACAATACCAAACCAACACATGCCACCATCACTACCAGCACAAATACCAACAGCAGCAGAAACACTGCTACCACCAGCATCACTACCAACAACACATCATTAGCATCAAAACACAATGACTTGCCTCAAACAGCCGTATCAGTCTGTGAAGGAAAAGGTAAGGGAGCCTAAAAGAAGGTGAGAGAACAATGGGTAATCAGACAAAAAGAGGAGAAAGTTCATAAAATTCCATCCTCCAACTGATGTCTTACTATCCACAGAGTCCAAAGTAGGTCCCTGCCTGAGGAACACAATTCCCATTGACCAGGAAGGGCTCTGTGTAGCTCTGGAGCTAAATGTAGGAAGTCCTGTGAAACCACCGGCTTTCTGTCTCCTCCACCCACTTCCACCAACATGCCTCTCTTTCTGCTCTCCCAGACTCGTTCTCCATCTGCCTGTCCTTGCCTGAATCCACCAATCCCCAAGCACAGCTTAGCCCAGCTGGGTTTGATGAGCAAAGTTGGTTGAGTCGGACACATGGGGCCCCAGATGGGGAATCTGGACACCCAGCTTCTAGCCCTGGCTGCCATACACCCAGATGATGACCCCGGGGGAGCTTCTTCTCTCTTCACCATAGTGAGACAGTGGATAGACCTGGAAGAAGGGCACACCTTCACAGAGAGCTGGAAAATGCCCCAGGACTGACTACAAAGGGAGCTCCAGGGGAGAGCAGAAGCCCCTCCCTCACCAGCTCGAGACAATCCATAGGCAGCTGAGGTTGACGGAGAAAAGTAAATAAGGTCTCCAAGAGAAAAGGAACCTCACTTCCTTTCTTTTCCTTCTCTGGCTCTCCCAGTGAGAAGCCACTGTGAGCTCTGACAAGCCACTGGAACTCCATGGCTCTCCTCCAGCGTCTTCATCTGTAAGATGAAGGCAATGCCCTCCTCACAGGTTGTTGTCTTAGTTTCCAAGGGCTTCCATAACAAAGGTGGGTGTCTTTAAGGAGCAGAAATTGATTTTCTCACACAGTTCTGGAGGCTAGAGCTCCAAATGAGGGTCTTGGCCAAGTCAGTTCCTTCTGTGTGTCTCTATCCTAGTTACTGAAGTCTGCCAGCATTCCTTGATATTCCTTTGCTTATAGATAGGTCCTCATATAGCATCTTTCGCCCCCTGTGTGTATGTCTCTGTGTCCTTCTGCTCTTTTTATAACTCAGAAGTGATCAGCTTTAGGATTCACCCTACTCTGGTATGACTTCATTAACATAAGAGAACATCCCTATTTCCAAGCAAGATAACATTCACAGGTACAGGAGTTAGGACTTAAACATAACTTTTAGGGGAACACAATTCAATTCATAACAATTATGAAACCATGAACCATGAATGTATAAACCTTGCCTCACACACAGTAGACACAACCCCAGAAAATGTCTGTAAAGTAACTGAATCAGTGAGCTAATGATGAGTGACTCTGCTCAGGACAGGCTGCCCCCACTCCCTCCCTCTGCTGAGCCAGGCTGGCCTCCCCATGCAGGCACTCAGCCCTGGGACTCCTGAGGTACCATCAATCGTGGCCCTCCGCAGCCCCGCAGCCCTGCATTCCCCCCGTGACTACTTTGCTGGATCAACTGGACAGTCTGGAGGCCAGATTTATGTCCAGCCACCCAGAGGCTTCTCCTGCAAATGCAGGCTCCTGAGCACCTCAGCCAGACACAGCCTTAAATTTATACTGCCAAACTTCATTAAGGCCCAGGTTTGCCGAAACCATTAGAAGTGAAGGGAGAAGAAAAGGGTGCTTTGGAAACTGAGTGTGAAATAAGGTAAAGAAAAGTTTAATGGGGCTAGAATTAAGTCAGCAACGCGCCTTGTCACACTGCTTTTTAACTGCCTCCTGGCACTGCCACCTCCGTATGCCTGCAGCCCAGTGCCTCCGACTCAGCAGTGAGGACTCTATTTGCAGAGATGCTGAACTCCAGGCCCTCTCATGGGCACTGTGTCCTTTAATCTGGGGCCTCTGGTTCAATGGGAAGGTGAGGACAGCAACCTCTTAATCAGGTTCTCGCCACAATGGGTGATACAGGTCCCCCACTGAGCATGCAGGACCTTGTTTTATGGGATACAGAGAGGAATCCAAAAGCAAGTCTGGCCCCTGAAACAGTCAACTCTGGGATGGAGTAATGCACTAAAAGATCAACTGTCAGTCAGGAGAAGGTATGGCAAACGACCATGACGGGGCTTGCGAAGTGAGGATGGAGAGAATAGGACCCTTGGGCTTCCTCCAGCACAGAGCAGTGGGTGCCTGTATGCAGCACAGGCCCCCGTCTGCTTGTCAGGCTGTTCCTGTGGGAGCAGGACCTGCCCAGCCAGGTGGCACTGGTCTGTGGACCACAGGGCCAGCTGGCCTGGTCTCCAGCAGACACTGACTGGGCCCCGACGTCCCAGGCCTGCCCAGGAGGGCTCACAGCCTTCCTCCAAGTGCTCCAGCCATCTCTTAGATCTGATTCTGGCCAGGGGGGGGCTCTGTTTTTTTGGGTTGCAGGTGGGCCACTGGGCTAGCATTGGCACACTGGCAGTTTCACTGGGGGCCGTCAGCTTCTGCGCATGATCACCTCTGGCTATGCTGTTTCAATAGACACTCAAGACCTGTAGGGTGAGGGACAGATGGACACTGTTATTCAAATAACCTTCTACGTAGCAATAATAATCATACTGAACACTTAGATATTGCTTCCCATCTGTTTTGCTTCCCCTGACAGGCACGGCTGCATGCGTTTTACATACCTTAACCTATGAAGTAGATTCTATTATTGAACCCACATTACAGATAAGGAGATTGAGGCACAGAGAGCTTCAGGAACTCACTCTGTCACACAGCTGTGAAGTGGAAGTGCAGGAATTCTAACCTAGGCAGAATGGCCCAGAGTGCACTCTTAAGCCTAGGCTATATCTCCCTAATTCTTTGGCTGGCAACTGACTGACCTTAGGCCCCACAAAGTCACAGGGGAGCAGAGTTGAGATGGTTCAGATGTGGAGGGTGTGTGGATACTCAAAACAAGTGTCTTTGAGAGTCCTGCCTGCCTGGTGGCTTCAGCCTGGCACCTCTTAGCTCAAATGTCTTTATGCGGCCAGCCCTCTGCTAGGAGCAAGATGACCTTTGTTGGGTTTCACCTGTCCCCCTGCCTCCTCTGTCCACAGGCTTTACAATGACCTCCCACATGTAAAGAATACCTCAGAAGTTTCAAGATGACACACATTCCTTCTAAAGTGTAGGAGAGACATAGAATTGCTGCCAGCAGACCAAAATTCTAATCCTGGTTTCACCCTCTGTTAGCGATGCTGTAAAGCAGCAACAGCTGTCATGCATTAAATGCCTGCAATGTGATGGGGCATCCTGAGGGCTTTACACTCATCCATTCACGACAACCTTGTGACTTGACTTCATACCTCCAATTCTCATACAAGGTCCAGGAAACATAAATGACCAGCCTGAGTTCATGCAGCCAGCTCAAAAGAAACTAGGATTGGAAACAAGATCTGCATGATTCCCAAGCCTAAGCTCTTCCAGCCACAAAAAGCTGTATTACTATTGTGTTATAGTTACTGTTATATTTTGCTTAGCAATTTTAACCTCCCACAATACTCTCACATTATATCCTATTTGGCTCTGACACTCGCCCTGAGTAACTTGCCCCCACTGAATTGCAGTTCTCTTGAGAGTAAGACAATGATATCCAATATCAAGTCCCTTAATCTATAATGTTATAATCATCTTAACAACCTGAGATGGAGGCAGGGCAGCAATTACTATCTCCATTTGCAGATGAAGAAGCTAAAGTGTGAAGAGCTCAATCTGTCAACCAACATATTATGGTGACCTACTAGGAATGGAAGATAGTAATAATAATGATAGCAGTTTAAACTATTGAACTATTGCCATATGCCAAGCACAGAACTAATCACATTATATACATTATTTCATTTAATCCTCACAGAGGCACTATAAGGTAACTACTATTAAAAATCAGTTGTCATCAAGTAGATTCCTACTTATGGTGACCCCCAAGTGTGTCAGAGTAAAGCTGTGTTCAATAGGGTTTTCAATGGCTGATTTCTCAGAAGTAGATAGATAAGGCCTTTCTTCTGAGATGCCTCTGAAGAGACTCCAACCTCCAACCTTTTGGTTAGCAGCTGAGCGTGTTAACCATTTGCACCACCCAGGGACTAGCTAAGGTCAGGACTCAAACCAGACCCCTAACCACTATATTATGGTATCTAGTTCAGAGTTATTTTTACTACACTTTGTATTTATTCACTCATTGATTCATTCCACACCACTTTGAAGGTCTACTATATGCCAAGCATGACATTTAGCTTTGTGAATATAGTGGTAAACAAGAAAGATAGGGTCCCTGCCCCCAAAGCAGCTTATAGACCAGGATATTATGCAATCAAGCCAAAGAGGATATGGAGTTTTAGTCACCTAAAATTCTGGCAATCCCTAAGTCATGGGCTAGACTGTGATTGGGTGGAAATCCACATCCACAACCAACTGGCTCTTTCCATGTCTCCAGCAGGATGCGTGGTTTAACAAGGCTCACTAAATGATCTGCTTGTCTTCATAACATAAACTTCTGTTTCCTTGGCTGTGTCTTTTTTTTCCTCCTAACCGATCTTATTTTAATCTATACCCAAAGACAAAGAAAAATGAGTCTCTTCTAATGAAAAAGAAGAAGACAATGATGATGAAGATGCAAAGTAGTTTACTGAATTTCAGGCTATCATTTAAGCCTACTCATGTGATTCAAGCTCATTTACTTCCCTTGAAGTTGGATGACAAGGACATATATTTCCTTGGATGTGTAGCACACTAAAGCCACTGTAAATAAGAACCTAAAAACTGCACTTTTATTTATGTAATGATTTATCACGTTCCTCATTTTCTCCATTACAGCTCACTGGGCCAGCAACAGGGCCAGCCATATTGACATTCCCAAGCTCTAACTACATGACTTGGATTTCAAAATTCATATCTGAAATCCAGCCTTATAAATGCAGCTGCCTTCTGGACTTTTTAAGATGGTTGCGCTCCAGCTTCCAGCTCAACGTGATGACAATGGAAGTAGCATTTTTCCCAAACCTCTTACTCCTGCTGGTTCACCATTCTTAGGATGCCCTGAGGCCCCACATCCACCAAGGCCCCACATCAAAGGACAGGTGTCATGTGAGACATCTTGCTTTCATGAACCCTTCTCCCTACCCTATCAACCATCTGATCCTCAAATTGTACTTGTTTAGATTCTCCAAAATACATTCCCTTCTCTCCAGCCCAGGACCAGTACCTGCAGGAGCCTCCTCATTTATACCCTTGCCTCCAGTGATTTCCACTGATCTTTTCTATTATGTCTACCAAAAACACCAAACCAGTTGCTGCAGTGTGAGTTCTGGCTCCTAGGGGCCCCATGTATATCAGAGTAGAACTATGCTCCACAGGGTTTTCAATGGTGTCTTAGGCTGGGTTCTCTAGAGAAGCAAAGCCAGTAAAGCATATAAATATACATAGAGAGAGATTTATATCAAGAAAATGGCTCACAAAGTTGTAGAGGCTGCAACGTCCTAAGCCCGTGGGTCAGGATAAAGGCTTCTCCCAATTCATGTAGCCACAGGGGCTGGGGAACCCAAGATTGGCAGGGGGGACAGCAGGGCTTTGGTTCACAGGCTGCCGAGATTGATGAATCCCAAGACCAGCAAGCAAGACCAACAGGAGCAAGCTGCAGGATCCAGAGCAAGCAAAAGCCCAACTCGAGTCTTGCCAGAAAGCCCACTTACATATTCGATGAAGGCCACATCCCCAAGGAAACTCCCTTTCAACTTATTGTTCACTCACAGCAGATGCCATCATGGAGGTAATACAGTATATCACATCTCATCACGGAAGTGATCACATCATCATACTACTGCCAAACTACATCATAACTGCCAAACCGCTGAGAATCATGACCCAGCCAAGCTGACACATAACCTTAACAATCACAAATGGCTGTAATCTTTCTGAAGCAGATCGCTAGAAATGTACTTAAGACATACATTTTAAATCATAATCCAAAACTACCAACATTTCAGTTAGTAGTCGAGTACTTAACCATTTGCACCACGCAGGGACTCCTGTTATGTCTACAGTGAGTTTTAAAAAACACAATCTGATTATAAAGATCAAGTTTCTCAGCCCACTTCTTCAGGCTCAATTGTCCCCCTTGCTCCACTCACATTCTTAAACTATGTGCAAGTCCCCAAAACTCTTTGTACCCTGTGGCCTCTGCGCTGTGCATGTAACACTCCCTTTTTGTAGAAAATATTTCCCCATCTTCTTTGCCTAATAATATCTATGCATCCTTCAATGCTCAGTGCAAGCATCACCTCTTCCAGAAAGTCTTTCAAGACACCCCACTCATGATGGGTTTGGTCCTTGTGAAATCCTCCCACTACATCCCTATCATAGGATTCTTCACACTCTAGTGTAAATATGTGTCTACTTGGCTCTCTGCCTTCTGGACTGTGATCTTCCATAGTAAAGATGGATAAATAAATATTAGTCCCCTATCATATTGGTTTGCTCCTAATCATCCCATAAAATGGAAGCCCCATAGTTCTACAACATGTGCAATATTTTTCAAACTTTTTTGAATGCATCCTAGGATATACATTTTAAATCATAATCCAAAACACATACACCAGAAACAAATATATCACAGAACAATATTTGCCTTTATAACATGCAATGTATTTAGTGTTGTATATTTTCTATTGCATTCTGTTTTATTATATTCTATGTCACCTTTTCTATATGCTAGTCAAAACAACTTGCTGTTGAGTTGATTCCAACTCGTGACAACCCCATAAGTGTCAAAGTAGAGCTGTGCTCTATAGGGTTTTCAATGGCTGATTTTTCTGAAATAGATCACAAGGCCAGTAGAACATAGCCTAGGATCATGAGGCAGATCCATACAGCACATTGTTTTGGAGGCATGGGCCAAAGTAGAAGCAGTTACTCTGGGGCCAAGGTAACAAATAGGGTACCACAGTGTGTCCCTAAGAGACAAAAACACTAAGGCTGGGTCCAGGTTCAAGGACCATGTAACAAGATTCTCTGTGTTGGTTACAAGGACATATAGATTGCAGAATTTTAATAGAGTGGCAGCCAGTAAAAGTTATGAATAAGTGATATTACCTAAGAAACTCCAACTGAGCAGATATGATCCTGTGATTGCTCAAGCCTTAGGAAAAACTAGAGCCCCATCCCCACCCCAGGCCAATGCCAATGAGAATCAAGGGCCTAAGTCCATGCAGAATCCAGAAGGGGAGTTCACTTTAAATCCATCTTTGGATATGGACAAGGAAGATCCAAAGAGCAGAAGGAAGCAGTCTGACTTGTCAACCAAGACAAGTACTCCATTGACAAGGATAGAGGTCTAGCTGATCCTGTCCTGCTGCCCTCACAGTGTTTCCTGACGGACCAAGAGTGGCCCCATTGAGG
>NW_004444115.1:165766-181709 GCF_000243295.1 Trichechus manatus latirostris
ACTCCTCACTGCTTGCAAACCATCTCTCCCTCCGCCTGCCACTCAGTCCGGTTCCTCAACTCTGCCTTTGATGGTCAGGGCTCCCAGGTTGCCATATATAATCTAATCATTTGTTTTTTCAGGTCTTTGTTGTAGAGGTTCCACCGGAAGCATCTGACTACTTTGCCATCTTGGCCCTGCCCTGATCTCTAATTCTTGGGACTTGAGCCAGCAGCCTGTGTCTTACTTGACAATCTTGGGTTCATCAGTCCCTGCAGCTACATGAGTCAGAAGAAGCCTCCAGTCTGACGCCTGACCCATGACTTGGGACTTTCCAGCCTCTACAACCAAGTAAGCCATTTCTTTGATATAAATCTCCCTCTCTCTTTATACACACACACATATATATACATACATGTATATATATGGGCCCTGGTGGTACAGTGGTTAAGACTTTGACTGATAACCAAAAGGTCAGTAGTTTGAATCCAACAGCAGCTCCTTGGAAACCCTATGATACAGGTCTACTCTGTCCTGTAGGGTCGCTATGAGTTGGAATCGACTCGATGGCAATGGGTTTGTTTTTTTTGTTTGTTTTATGGCCAACTGAAATTTGAAAAAGGTGACAAGACTATTCAATGGGAAAAAGAATAGCCTTTTCAACAAATGGTGCGGGGACAACTGAATATCCACATATAGAAGAATGAGTTGAACCTCTTTCTTATATCATATACAGAATTTAGCTCAAAATGGATCAAAGACCTAAACCTAAGAACAAAAAGTATAAAATTCTTAGAAGAAATCATAAGGGTAAATCTTCATGTGCCAGGATTTGGCAAAAGATTCTTAGATTCTTAGACACCAGAAACACAAGTAAGAAAAGAAAAAAAAAATAGATAAATTGGACTTCTAAAAAGAAAATCTACTTCAAAGAAAACCATCAAGAAAGTCAAAAGACAACCCACAGAACAGGAGTTAATATTTGCAAATCATATCTCTGACATAGGACTTGCATTTAGAATATATGAACAACTCAATAATAAAGACAAATAGTACAATTTAAAAATGGGAAAATCATCTTAATAGATATTTCTTCAAGGAAGATAAACAAATGGCCAATAAGCACATGAAAAGGTGAGCAACATCATAAGTCATTAAGGAAAAGCAAATCAAAACCACAATGAGAAACCACTTCACAGCCAATAAGATAGCTACGAGTCCCTGGGTGGTACAAACAGTTAAGCACTGTTTTTGTTAGGTGCCGTTGAGTTGCTTCTGACTCATAGCGACCCTATGGGACAAAGTAGAACTGCCCCATAGGGTTTCCAAGGAATGGCTGGTGGATATGAACTGCCAACCTTCTGTTTAGTAGCCGAGCTGTTTACCACTATGCCAGCAGGACTCCATAATTGAACACTAGTTGTTACAAACAACTAGCTGAAAGATTGGTTCAAACCCATCCAGAGGTGCCTTGGAAAACTGACCTGGCAATATGCTTCTAAAAGTTTGAAAACTCTATGGAACAGTTCTACTCTGGACACATGGAGTTGCCATGAGTAGGAATTGTCTTGACAACAACTAACAACAACAGGATGGCTAGAATCATAAAGTCAGATAACAACAAGTGATACAGAGAAATCAGAACCCTCATTCACTGCTGGTGGGAACATAAAATGGTACAGCCACTTTGGAAAACAGTCTGGCAGTTCCTTAAACAATAAATCAGAATTACCATATGACCCAGAAATTCCTTTCCTAAGTATATACTCAAGAGAAATAAAAACATGTGTTCTTACAGGAACTTACACACAAATGTTTATAGAAACATTATTCATAATAGCCAGAGCACAAATGGATAAGCAAAATGTGGTATATCCATACAATAGAATATTTGACCATAAAAAGGAATGAAGTACTGATACATGCTGCAACATGAGTGAAGCTAGAAAACATTATGCTGAGTGAAAGAAGCCAGTCACAAAAGAGCACATACTATATAATTCCATTTATATGAAAGTCCAGAGTAGGAAAATCTATAGAGATGGGGGAAGTAGATTAGTGGTTCCTTAGGGCTGGGTAGGGGAGGACAGGTAGGTGGATGATAGTGAAAGGGTTATCTGTTGCCATCAAGTTGATTCTGACTCATAGCAGCCCTGTAGGACAGAGTAGAATGGCCCCATAGAGTTTCCAAATCTGTAATCTTTACAGAAGCAGACTGCCACATCTTTCTCCAGAAGAATGGCCACTCCTTAACCACTGCACCACCAGGGCTCCTTAGCAAATGATACAGGGTTTCTTTTACAGGGGATGAAACTGTTCTAAATTTGACTGTGATGATGGTTGTGAGACTGTATCAAAAACCATTGACCTTAAATATTGTAAATGAGGGCATTGCATAGTATCTGAATTATATCTCAATAAAGCTGTGGGGGAAAATGAATAAAAAAAGAGCTTGGGGAATCAGAGAAGCTCTGATCTGAAGCCTGTCACTATTGCTAAGGAAAGAAGAGGAGGGGACAGTGTCGGGGTCTTGCTACTTCAATAGTTGGAGGTAGGGGGAGGGAGAGGACAAGTAAGGAACCATCTTTGCTTTTTGCTAGTCTGCATTGAAGTAGTGGAGACTACAGCTGACCTGTCGCTGACTTCACTTAATGAGGGAGCAAATACAGGTGGGGCTCTGTGGTGGGGCACCAGCTAGGACAGGCTCTGGGTGTGCATCAACATCACCTAAAGAGCTTTTAAATACAGATTCCTGGGCCCCACCCCTAGTGTTTCTAGCCCATAGGTCTGGGATGAGGTCCAAGAATTTCCATTTCTGACAAATTCCCGAGTAATGCTGATGCTGTTGGTCAGAGGACCACACCTGGAGAATCACTGTCATTGCCCTGGATTGTCCCAGTCATTCAACCAGCATCTATTAGGCACCAGTGAAGTGCCAGTTTCGTGAAAGCAGTGGGGTCAGAATCACAGCAAATCTTTGTGAGACTTAGCTCTGCCACTAATTAATTATGTGATTCCTGGGCTCCATTCTCCTCATCTGTAATATGGGTACAGTTGGGGCCTTTTATGTGCAAATCTCTGAAGAGACACAGGCATCGTGCAAAATTAGTATCCAATTTCGTGTGTCTTTTCTACAGCTTTTCCAGTGGAGTCTCCAGGACTGGCATTTAAAAGAACAGGTGAAGAAGACTGAGAGAATGAATGAACACCTATCTACCCCATACCAGGGTCTATATACCATCCCATTGCATTCTCCAACAATTCTGTGAGAACTGCACTATCATCCCATGGCTTGAAGAAATTCATTTCCTTGCCTTCCTCACTAGGAAGTGTCAAGATTGGGGTTCCACCCAGGCCTTTCAAGCTCCAAGCCTCAAGTTCTTTCAGTTTCTCCGCACTCCACTTCATCTGTAAAATGTGGATAGCAACACCTGACCCCTAGGGTTGCCATCAAGGCTAAGTGAAATGGGACGCAAAGCACCTGGGGCTTTTAGTGGTTCACTGTGAGTATTTCCCTATCCTATTTCCCTTTCTACAAACTAACACCTCAGATGATCACCACACGCAATTGGCCTGTTGAGGGTTGATGTCAAGTCCACCATGGTGTGCCAGAGCAAAGGCTGACAGAAGTTCCTCCTGCTTAGTGGACTCAGTGGACTCCAGAGCACCAGTTCCCAAGCCCAAAGAACACTCCAGTTCAGGGGATGCCCAGTGGGCCGACCTTGAGGATGTGCTACAGAATTTGTAAAGGCATTTCAGGCCCAGGTTTTCATGGAAGACTGACATCCTGAAGGAGCGAAGATTGAGGCTGGACTTTGAAGGAGAGATTGAATTTGAACAGTCAGAGAGAGGAAGACAGAATGGGGAAAGAACGGGGAAAACTAAAGACAGAGCCAGGAGCCAGAGGAAGTCTGATTGCAGGGGCAGAAACTGGAGGAGCAGGGGAGTGGGGGATGAGGCTGCATGAGGGTAGAGGCTGGGTGGTCGATGTCTGTGAGTGTCAGGCTGAGTGACATTGCAAAGCCCTAAAGCTGTTCAGCAGGAAGAACCCAGGAAGGACAGTGACTAGAATGTCAAAAGTCATAATTTAGGTAGTGATGCAAATTGCAGCTAATCTCAATAAAAATCCCAAGCTTAAACTCCATGACTTTCACTTCCTGGTTCCTTTGGCTTTTGTTTTTGTTTTGCTTTTTATTACCAAGACAAGAGGAAGGAAAGCAGAGACTCCTCTGGTGAAGAAGGTCCCAGGGATGCAGGAGCAGAGACTGGACCTTCAGATACCAAAGTCAGACAGCAAGCATTCCCCACCCCACAGTCACCCTGCAGGCCAGGTCAGTGTAATAGGTGGTAGGGAACAAGGAACTCATCTCTCTGAGACACTCCAGGAAGAGGTTTTAAGGACTCCCTGAAAGTGAGAACACACTATGGAATGTAAAGGAACAGAAGCAATGGGAGACAGTAGCACTGAAGTAGGTGCACAGAGCCACCAGGTCCAAACAGACACGGCTGTACTCCCAATTCTGCCACTCTGCATACATGTCCCTGGAAACCTCAGCTTCCCTGCCATGATGAGTAAGAGAATGAGGTGATGTTTTCAAACTCTGGACATGGGCTGTAGCCCACAGTCATGTCTTGCTTGTTCCCTCCCTTGTTTCATGAGCCCAAAGTATGGATCTGAGACTGATCCATGCCTGGGTCCCCCATCATCCTACTCAAGTTCTGCTATGGTATCGATTATATTGTAGAGAAGAGAAAGACAGAGGCGTAGGAGAAGGGGTAGTCTTCCAGTAATGACAAAAAGATGAAACTGTCTTCCATGTTCTTGGCCCCTGTGCCATCTTCAATAAACTCTTTCCCAAAAGCAAGCAAAGGTGACTTTTGGGATGACTCTTAGGAATTGTCAAAAGTAAGCAATGGAAGATGAATTTCCAGGTCAAAGGAATTGTTCCTTTTAATGCTAGAGCTCAAGAGCCATAGGGTAGGTGTGGTCAGGGATGAAGGGTGAGGGTGGAAGAGATCACGGAGCTGTCCTAGATGTCACTAGGCTTTGTTCAGCTTTACCCATTGCGAAGCACACTCATAAGACCTTGATCATTCCCTGGGGTGGACAAGCTGAAATATGGCTCCTGCCCTCAAAAAAACTTGCAGTCTAGTTGAAACTACATATCCAGCACATCTGACATAATATGAGAACCAGAAAATATGGGTGTTTTGACCACATCCTATTTTCCTGTTGGTAAATAATATGAGATTGTAGAATACGTGACACCCAGCACTGGACAGATGAGATTGACAGTACTGTATTAGTCTCATATACTCAAAGCCCGGGAAACAGGACATAGCACACCATGACAAACCTCACAGTGTTTGCACTGGGAAGGGCCTGTGGGAAGTAGGTTTTGTAGTAACAAGAGGGTAGGGTATCCCCTGGTTCCTGCGAATAGATGTGATTGACTTGTTTGAATAATTCGCTGGGCTGCGGGGAGGTGAAGCACATTAGGTGAAGGACCAGGCATGGGGCAGCTGATCCAACTTAGAAGGAATCTAGCTCTGTCGGGAGCCTTTCCTCCTGGGTTAGGGGCATACCTGGTGAGAGCAGAAGAAGTCAGGGTTAAGCCTGTGAGGCCCTTTCAGGCTCAAAAATGTCAAAGTAGCCTTTGAAACTTTAGTCCTTGCAATACAATGGGCAACACTTAGGAACTCAGAGATCCAAGCAGTCCTATTCAAGAAACAGAGCTCAGAAGCCATAAGTAACTAAAGGAGAATTTATTTTAATGACTTCTCTTGAGGAATATTAGACAGATTCCAAATACTTTGTTCTCAGCAATACACTGTTGTTGTTGTTGTTGTTGTTAGGTGTCATCAAGTCTTTTCCCACGCCTAGCAACACATATCAGCCTGTTACTCTCAACTCGTCTTAGGCCTGGTTCTCTACGGAAGCAAAACCAGTAAACCATATAAATATATAGAGAGAGATTTATATCAAGGAAACAGCTCACATGATTGTAGAAGCTGGGGCTTCCCAAGTCCATGGATCAGGATAGAGGCTTCTCTCAATTCACTTAGCTGCAGGGACTGGTAAATCCAAGATCAGCATGTCAGAGAGCAGGGGTCTTGTTCACAGGTTGTGAAGAACAATAAATCCCAAGATTGGCAGGCAAGACCACAAGGCTTCTCCTGATTCATGTAGCTGCAGGGGCTGGCAAAAGCAAGATTGGCAGTTCGGAGAGTAGGGCTCCCACTCACAGGCTTGAAGATCAATGAATCCCAAGATTGGCAGATAAGCTGATAGCTCAAGTCCCAAGAACTAGAGGTCAGACGAACAGAATGCAGCTGCAGGATCCAGAGCAAGCAAAAAAACCAGAACATCTGCTTATATTTGGGATGCAGGCCACATCCCCCAAGGAAACCCCCTTTCAACTGATTGGCTACTCACAGCAGATTCCATCATGGGAGTGATCACATATAAACACTGAGACTCATGACCCAGTCAGGCTGACACACAATCTTAACCATTACACACCTCTGTCCTCCAACTTCCACCTGTCTCCTAACACTCTCATTTCTTCTTCCAAATTCCACCGATTTCCTATCACTCTTATTTCTTCCTTCAGCTGCCACCCTTCTCTTATCCCTCCTACCTCCTCCTCCAACTCCCACCCCTCTCCTATCCCTCTCACTCTAATCCCCACTCCAACAACCACCCCTCTCCTTTCACTCCCACCCCATCCTCCAAGTCCCACACCAAATCTCCTCTTTCCCTGTCTGCCTCAAGTTTCTTATCTCTTGCTCTCGTCTTCCGGTATTTTATTTTTACATTTACATTTACTTTATATTTTACATTACTTTACATTGTGCATTACGGTACATTTATTTTATTTCTACGAACAAAATTCCTGTTTTACATTTTTGCATTACATTAGCAAGACAAGCCCTGCCCATTGTCCTGGAGATCATAATCCAGTCATCTTCCCTTTCTCATGATTCTGCATCACCAAAGTTGAAATATCCAACCCAGAAAGGGAGACCCCCTCATCAAGGGCAGGGAGAGGGAGAGGCTGCACAGGTGATGGCCAAAGACCAGATTCTAAATTGTCCTTAATGAGCTGAAAGGAGCTGTGAGGCTGGGAGCACCTGCAAGAGAAACCATTTTGCCCCAGTACAGAGGGAGCTGTGGTTGTGCAGCTGATCTGAAGGGCTCCAGGAGCTGAGACAGGGAGGAAGCAGGCCTGGGTTGCCTTGGAGATAAGAATGATGGGGATGCAGAGAAGAGAGAGAGCATTCCAGAAAGGGGGGGGGCACATAAATGTATTACACAGCTGTCCCAGTTCAGAATGCCAGTGACAGCCCATTTCTATACCAGTGACACCAGCCTCCAGTGACGGGCTGCCTTTTACCTAGTAATTTATGCTTCGTTAAGGCAACAGAGGTCTCACCCAGCTCCCTGGGCAGCTGCTATCAGGTTGCCCTGGCTATGGAGCCCACAGGCTTGTCAGGTAGTGCAGTGTCAGCCAGTTACACCTGGGAGAATCAGCAGAGGGCAGTGGGCCATTGTGAGGCCTTACACTGTGGGCTTCTCCTTTTGGGGAGGGTATGGACGGAGTCACTGGGCCTCTTACTTAGTGAGAGCCATACCCATGGCTGTCCAGGTCCTTCAGACCCAGCCCCTCCTCTATGCTGGGCCAGGTCTTGAAGGCTCCCTGTGGAAAGTTGTCATAGTGCTTAAAGGCTTGGGCACAGGTTCCTCCTGCCTATGTATGAGAAACTGCAGAGACACAAAACGGGGTCCCCAGACACACAATCCTCCACTAGTCATAGGCACTGGTGAGACCGTCAATCCTCCACAGACAGTGCTCCATACCACACATGCTCAGAGCAAAAACCTCAACCTTCTGCATTGACGAACACCCCCATTCCTAGATCCTCACTGTCTTGCTGGACAAGCACTGCAACTTCTATCAGACATATGTTAGCAGTACTGCTTTCCAGTTACTTCTTTGAGGTTGGCTAACTTATGGCCACAAGGTCCACTTTCCCCTCCCCAGATAGACAACCTGAGGTCTTATTTACCTACCCCAGCCCCAAATGAGCCTAGCCAGGGTGAGGGGAGAGTTTTAGGTTGTAATATGTGAAGGTGAGCTGTGATTTTTACATGCTAAGGAGCGGGACTGTGGTGGTGCTGGGCGCTAAATGGTAGCAGCCTCTCTCCCTTCCTGCAGTGTAGTTCTTATAAGCCTCCAAGTCCTGACTCAATGTGAAGTTTCTACTCTGTTCTCCCCACTGTTCTCCAGTGGGCTCTCAGACCCCTTCTGACCACTCTGTCCATTCTCAAAGAACGGTCCCTTCAGCTGGCCACTCACTTTTCCACTGCATTCTCACACCTCCCCTGGCACTTCATTCCCCCTCCACCTGGTACACTCAGCCACTCCTGTCCTTGGGCTTTACCATCAGGCGAGCTCAGCCCAGCCTATGCCTTTACAGGGGCCCCATGCTGGGAAGTATCACCCAGGAAGAAGCACCTCTGCCCACTCCCATCCAGCCCTAGTCCTAGCACATGTCCTGAACCTACTCGCTTCCTCCGTGTTTGCTGTTTGTCTCAAATAGCCTTATTCTCCCTAGCTCTAGACCTTGGCCTCACCCCCAGGCCACAACCTGACACTTGGTTTATCACCTGCCCCTGCCCCTCTGATCACTGGACTTCATTTCCCCCCTCGTCAACATTTTGCACTTACTTTTTAGGCTGCATCAGAAGATTATGATTCACTTGAAGAAAGACATTTTATCTTAATCATTTTTGCATTTCTTTGTGCTAGGTACATAGTAAACCAAAAGAAAAAAACCAAACCCATTACTGTGAAGTCAATTAAACTCATAGTGACCCTATAGGGCAGAGTAGAACTGCCCCATACAGTTTCCAAGGAGCAGCTGGTGGATTTGAACTGCCAACCTTTAGCAGCTGAGGTGTTAACCACTGTTCCACCAGGGCTCCTGGTATACATAGTAAGGACTCAGTAAATAAATGCATAAGTGTTGCAGTACCCTGAAATCCCATAGGGTTAAAATAAATATGGGGATTCCCTGGACCCTGTCAGTTGATGCCCACAGAGCAGTCTGTGGCATAAACAGGCACAGGCAAATTGTGCTGACCCCACTGAGCCATTCATACCCCAAGGATGCTGAGTCCCCCACCTTCCTTTCTGACACAGGTAGTGTTCAATCTGGAACGCTGCTGGGACCAGAAACTAACCCCATGGTAGTGAGAAGCAATCACAGCTGTTGCATGCCCAGCCCCAACTCTTGCTCAGCACACAGGCAGCTTACAGGGTGGCTAAAAATAACCCAGCCTTGGACACTCTCCTAGTGCTCGGGGGTGAGCCAGTGTAGATGAGCTCAAGGAGCTGCCAAGTCCCAGCTGTGCAAGCATGACCTAATTTTCAAGGCAGGTAATTTCCATGGAAGGTGGCTTCCAGGTGTTCAGGGACCAACACTTGGCCTACTTCCCCTGCTCCCCCAACCCTTCCCTCAAAATGGGGATATTTCAGTGGGGAGTATCTCCCCTTCTACCATGATTTTATTAAAACAATTAGTTGCATACCCACTGTCTCAGGTCCCTAGCCTATGGCATTCCTGTGCTCTGTCCCAGCCAAATACAGAGGCAGGTCAACCAACCACTCATTGGTCACATTTGTGGGCTGGTCCTTTCATGGTCAACAGCCACCCTACCCCAGTCTGTGTGAGGAGGTGATGGAGGGAGGGAAGAAGGAAGAAAGGCATTGTTGTAGTCACCAAGACAGACAGAAGTTCATGGAGATAGACAGCCCACAGGCACTGCCATCTCCCCTGCAAAGCCCAGCAGCAAGGACTTTCCAAGATAACCCTGCACAGCCTGGGACACCTCCACAGAGGAGGCCGGCACCTTCCTGCCCATCTAGGGGCTCAGTGAGCTATAACCTGCAGGACCCCTAGAGCTAACCTGAAAAATCAGAAATCATGAAGAACCAACTCTTAGGAGAGCTGGATGTGTGTCCCAGAGTTTGGGGGTTAAATGTGGGCATATAATCCAGTGTCTGCTTCTGTCTGGAAATTTCTGAAGGCAAAATACTTGTTGAAGGTGATATCGATGGTGGAACCAAAGGGATCTGAAGAGGACACAGTAAGGCTGCATGCACCCTCAGGTCCCTGTACTCCTTGGGAGGCAGAGAAGAGGGACTTGACAGTCCCCAGGCTTCATGTGGGGGAGGAGGAGGAGATAGCAGCTGTGGGAGATCCCAGGTGGCTGCTGGGCCCAGACAGGTGAAGCTCCACCCTCAGAGGGGCTGCAGATGTGGATCCTGGTAAGACTAAGGTAGGCATGTCTGTCGTCTCTGTGTGAGTCTCAGAAATGGAGAAGGCTAAGGTGCAAGCAGTTACCCTCACTAGGAAATCTCACACACCATGGACACAAAGACCATCTGGGGAGTCCACAGGCAGAAGATGAAACAAGATCAAGCCAGGGCCATCCTGGGTGCTGTCCCCCATAGATGGAGGCTCATCTCGTGGAAAGGCCCTGGCCATCTCTCCTGCTAAAAAACAATTCTCATGGATCACTCAAGTTTTGGCATGTCTTCCAAGTGAGGCACTGACTGGCCCATTGGTCTGAACTATCTTTTCAAGGATGTTTATTTAAGGAACAGCCTTAGAAGATAGAGATAGTGAATAGCCAAACAAAGGGGCATGCTTGCTTACTATTCAGTATAAAAACTTCAGGCTCCCTAAGCCAGGGTTCCTCTTCAGCAATGAGACCGACTGCATGTACAAGTGTCACCTGGCTCTCTTCACATGCAGAACTGAGGCTCAAGGAATTGCCACCAAAATGTTGGTAGTTTCGCTATTGTCATTGCTGTGGGTCATAACTGTCCTTCATACTTGATTCGGGAGTCTCATGGATTCTACCAGCATCCATGGAACTGTGGCAAAGAAATGTTATTTGGCAATTAGGGCAAAATCTCCCCTCCACAATTCTTGGCATTCTCCCCCTTGCAGCCCCAATCCCAGAGGTGTTAAGGAGGGGAAAAGCCATCCCAGAATCGGACTACATCTGCTGTGTGATGCTGGAGGGAAGGGGAAGCAGGTGAGCAGGGTCTCCTCCCTCACTGCTGCCACAGCACCTAACACTGGTGGCTCAGGCTCCAAGTGACAGATTTTCTGCCTCGATCAGAGGGAAGGAGGGAGTAAAAGAGGTGGCCTTTGGTCTGTGAGAGAGGGACACAGGGCTGCCAGCATCTGCATCTCTTGCCTAAGTGCTTGGAGGTACCAGGGAATTAATGCCCCCAAGAGGGCAATCCTCAACCAAAGCAGGAGTTGGTTTATAAAGACTGAAGCTCCCTGGCTCCTTGGGCAAGATAATTCTGAGATATGTCCCTGTGAAGGTTAATTTTATGTGTCAACTTGGCTAGGCTATGGTGCCAAGTTGTTTGGTCAAACATTAGTCTAACTGAGTTATGGAATATTTACATGTGATTAAATCATTTGGTCTTAAATAAAACAGATTATCTTCCATAATGTGGGTGGGCCTCAATCAATCAGCTGAAGATGTTGTGAGCAAAAGGACAGTTTCCCTAGGGTGTGTTCTGCTTCCAGGTTATAATGAGATATTTTGGCAGAACTCTCTCTTCTCTCTTCCTGTCTTCTGACTTAAGGATTTTGGAACACAAGCCTCCAGAAATATCCAGCTTGTTACCTGACCTACAAATTTTGACTTACCAGCCTCCCAATTCTTTAAAATAAATAAACTTTACGTGTGTGTGTGTGTGTGTATCTGAACACACCCAAGCATCCCAGTGCTAATGGGCTTGATAACCATTCTTTATAGGCTTTCTTCCCTTTCCTGTCTCACCTTCCCACTTACTACCAGTGTTGCCCAGAATCACCTTCCAAAGAAACAAGACTATCAGTGTCTGTTTCTGAGGAATCCAAGCCAAAGCAGTCTGCCTCTTGTGCCTCAGCCACAAAACAGAACGTAAATTGATGCTGGTTCATCTACGCCCTTTAATGATCCCTTCTCTCTTCCTTCCCTCCTGTCCCAACTGTTATGGTTTGAAATGTGTCCCCAAAAATGTGTATCAACTTGTCTAGGCCATGATTGCCAGTATTGTATGGTTGTCCACCATTTTGTGATCTGATGTGATTATGCTATGTGTTATAAATCCTAACTTCTATGATGTTAATGAAGTAGGATTAGAGGCAGTTATGTTAATGAAGGAGGACTCAATCTATAGGATTAAGTTGTATCTCGAGTCAATCTCTTTTGAGATATAAAAGAGAGAATCAAGCAGAGAGGAGGAAGACCTCATTACCCCCAAGCAAGCAGAGCCAGGAGTAAAATGCATCCTTTGGACCCAGGGACCCTACACTGAGAAGCTCCTAGACCAGGGGAAGATTGATGACAAGGACCTTCCCCCAGAGCCGACAGAGAAAGAAAGTCTTTCCTGGAGCTGGCACCATGAATTCAGACTTAAAGCCTACTAAACTCTGAGAGAATAAATTTCTGGTTGTTAAAGCCACCCACTTGTGGTATTTCTGTCATAGCAGCTCTAGATAACTAAGACACCAACTCTCCAGTTCCTCCTAAAGCTCCTGTCCAGGCAAAATTTCCCCTAGTAGCCAGCACTCACCCTCCCTCCCGCCCAGAGAAACACCTGTGTTGGACAGATGAGGCAACCAGGAACAGAAAGCACAGGTTCATGTAAGGTCAGAACCAGGTTCTACATGTCAGCCAGAGCTGTCTCACTGCACCACCAAGTGGAAGGAAGAAAATGGTTTAAGATTTCTAGGACCAGGATATATTTGAATTTTCTGAGACAATCACCCCCTCACCCTGTACCTCTCAATTCCTGAATAACTTGTGAACTGTTTCTCTTGCTCTTCCTGCCTATCTAATCACCCAGGCCCAGGTGGTGCCTTGGGGGTCTCCAGCTGCCCTCCCTGTGAAGGCACATCACCATAGAACATACTAGGGCCAATGTGGGCTCTGATCTTCCTGCCTCATGATGTCAAAATTGGGCAGGATTTTTCCCCTTCTGTCACCCCTGGCACCATAAAAGTCTTTCATCTAATTTGTGTTTAAGCTTGGATTTCACTTGATTGTTTTCATCCCATTTTCATAACCGCTGAAATTCCACTGAATTCCTTCCTTTATTCTCACTGGTGTTTATGCTTCCTCCCAATTTAATATCTCTCTTAGTGTGCTATTTATCCAAATCATTAAAAAGGCTGACAGTGGAAGCACTCACCTTTCTCCCTGCCACACACATGCACACCCAATGTTCATTTCCGTGTGTGCACCGCTGGTCAGGCTGCCTGTGTCTTGTGCTGCCCCTGCCTCTGAAGCAGGGAGAGCTGAGAAAACTACTGCAGTTGATCCTCACACTCATTTAACTCCAGGCCACTCCAGGGGCAGTGTGAGATCATGGACACTCACAGTCAAGATCATCGCATGTCTGGATTGCATTCATTGCTCTACCGCTGTGTAAATGATTTAACCTATCTGAACCTCGGGCTTTTCAATAGCAAAATAAGGGCATTAGTAGCCAGCCACCTGTCAGCACTGTTGGGAGGTTGAAAAGCTGGTAAAGTGAGTTAACATGTGTAAATCAAATAGCCGGGCACCTGGTACAGCGTTGAAATTCAATACATGTTTACTTCTTCCCCCTATCCCTCTGAATCAAGAACAAATGTGTACTGTGAGCTTGGACAAGCCTTTCATTTATGCTACAGCAAATATGAGGGTTAAAGATATTGTTGGAAGTACATTATTTTGCCACATACCTTTCAAAACTGTAGCCTTGTGAATCTCCATTCCTAGGTGCTGGGTATGACACAGTCTCTGACTAGGCTTCAACTTCGTAGGGTTATTTCTAGAACAAAAAGTGCTAATTGGTGCTCCACAAAAGGGCTTATCTGATCTTGCTCCATTAAGTATTCCCAGAAGCCAGCACAATGGGTGTGGCACAGACCCCCAGTGACTCAATATCCACAACCTTCTTCTTCTTTAATAAAGTTGTTGTTATTAGGCGCTGTCAAGTCGGTTCCAACTCATAGCAACCCTATGTATAACAAAACAAAACACTTCCCGGTCCTGCGCAATTGTTGTGATGTTTGACCCCCCTTTTGTAGCCACTGCAATCCATCTTATTGAGGGTCTTCCTCTTTTTCACTGACCCTCTACTTTACCAAGGATGATGTCCTTCTCCAGGGACTGATCCCTCCTGATAACATGTCCAAAGTACATAAAACGAAGTTTCACCATCCTCCCTTCTAAGTAGCATTCTGGCTGTAATTCGTCTAAGACAAATTTGTTAATTCTTCTGACAGTCCATGGCATATTCAATACTCTTTGCCAACACCATAATTCAAATGCATCAATTCTTCAGTCTTCCTTATTCATTGCCCAGCTTTCACATTTCAATAACCTCTTTAATAATAAACTAAAAACTAAACACATTGTCATCGAGTGGATTACCCCCAAATATTAGCTGAAACTTTGCTCCCTTTGCAGTTAGCTGGGCCATATAACCAAGCTCTGGTAATGTAACACATGCAACTTTCAGGTTATGTCCTTGAAAAGGAAGGATATGCCCTCCCCTTCCCCCCTCCCCTTTCCTATTGGTCAGAATGTGAACTTGAGGGAAGGAACTAGAGTGTTCATCTTGGACTATGAGATGGAAGTTGCATGTTGAAAATATTACAGTAGAAAGAGAAGAGTCTGGATCCCAGCATTGTCAAGTTGCGTACCAGCCCTCGTCCACCTACCTGGACTTTCATATAGGAGAGAAAGTTCCAGCTTATTAGTGCACTGGTTTTTATTTTGTATTGTTTGTTATATCTGCCTAACCTATATGTTCAATTAACGTTCGTTGAGCAAATTGGCAAACTTTAGAGATAGTGAAGTTGTTCAAGAACAAAATCGCAATAAAAATGAGCCTTAACATTTTTACTTAAGAACTGACTTTTTAGGAGACTAAATTCTGGAATGGAAGAGTGAGGAATACAGTGGATTCTGTCTTCAATAACCGTTTCTCTAGAGAAAATTATTTTTAAAACAACCATTTAAGGTATCTGGAAATTGGTTCTAATGGCATTCAGCAAATGCAGAAACATTTAATCAGGAAAATCTACCAAATCTAAGTAAGAACAGGGAAAGTCTGTGGCATTTGAGCCACAATCAGCTCCCTAGCCCCATTCTCAAGCACATTTTACAGAAACTACTCCAGGAACTCTAATCCAGGTATGTGTAGTCAAGAAGATGGGGATTCCTCGCTCCCAGCCTAGGGCTATAGTTTCACTCTGGGAGGGTGTGATCGTTAAGGGTCTGTGTCAACTTGGCTTGGCCATGATTGTCAGTGGTTTGGCAGTTATGATGTAGTTTGGCAGTTGTATGATGTGATAACTTCCATGATGAGATTTAATATAATGTGGTCATCTCCATGATGGGATCTGCTATGAGTAATCAGCTGAAAAGGAGTTTCCTTGAGGGTGTGGCCTACATCCAATATAGGTGGACTTTCTGGCAAGACTCTTGGGCTTTTTCTCACTCTGGATCCTGGCCAGGCATGCCTAAGAGGACTGGACTCCCTTCTTCCACCCAACCCCCCTACTCATATAGCAAAACATCTACTCCAGATACACAGGCTGATAATACTGGTGCCTCAGTCAATCCCAACTCAGCTCACTTATAGAGCAGAGGTTCCACACCAGAAGGAGTAAGCTGAGAAGACCAGGGATACCACCCTATTTGTGCCTGCTTGAAGAGTGGTATGATGGTTAAGACTGTGTGTCAACTTGGCTAAGCCATGATTCTTAGTGTTTTGGCAGACATACAATGTTGTGATCACTTTCCTGTTGAGATTTGATATGTGATCACCCCCAAGGTGGGATTGCTGTGAGTAGCCAATCAGTTGAAAGGAAGTTTCCTGGGGCGTGTGGC
>NW_004444115.1:182733-186100 GCF_000243295.1 Trichechus manatus latirostris
GCAAAGAGCAGAAGCCCCACTGGCAATAGAGGTTTAAACACAACCTCTGACCAAACTCTAGGTGAAGAATAAGCACTCTGATGCAAGGGCGACTCCTAGGAGATCAAGCTTAAATATAGTATCACAGTCACCCCACAGTCTGGAAGGCTGTGTGCATTTAATTCTCTTGGGAGTGCTTGAAGAGGAAAAATGCAAGGTACTAGTCCCTGGCTAAACAAGGAACAAAATCATATACTCCTAAAACTGTGATAGCAGCCTCCGAGCTACAAACAAATTCAATGGTGAAAGGTAAAAATCAAACTGGCTAAAAAGGGCTTAAGCACAACCTTTGACCATTAAGAAGTTTATGATGACCCAAGTACAACCCATTGGTAGACAGACTAACAAATAAAAACAAGGAAAAAAAAAATCTGAGACTGCACACTGCAGGGCAAACAGACTGCATATAGTCAATTCATCCAGGTCCCTAAATAAAATTAAATAAATGACCACACAAAAAACAATATCAACTGTCAGAAGGAGGAATAAGATCCAAAGTTGTCACAAGAAGTCATCTAAATTGTCCTGTTTTCAACAACAACAACAGAAAAATACAAGACATGAAACATAACCTGTGACAAATACACAGGGGGGAAAAAACAGACAATAGAAACACTTTTAAGGAACCCAGACGTTGGACTTATCAGATAAAGACCTCAAAGAATCCATGATAAATATGTTCAAAAAAATAAAGAGATTATATGTAAAACATTTTTTAAAAGATATGAAGGCAATGCCTTGTCAAATAGAGACTACCAATAAAGATATATAATCTTTTAAAAAGGAACAAAATGGAAATTATGGAGTTGAAAAGTACAGTGCAAAAAAAATGAAAACTTTACTACAAGGCATCAACAGTACACTTGAGCTAGCAGAAGAATCATCAAAACTGAAGATACATCAATAGAGATTATTCGATCTAAAAAACAGAGAAACAAGAATATAGAAAAATAAACAGAGCCTCAGAGAAATATGGGATATCACCAACACACACATAATTAGAGTACTAGAAGGAAAGGTGAGAAAGGTTCAGAATAAATATTTGAAAAAAATAAAAGCTGAACACATAACTAATTTGAGGAAAAATATTAACCTACGTATTTAAAAAGCTTTAAAAAACTACAAACAGGATACATACAATGATATTCACACCCAGGCATATCATAGTCAAAATGTTCAAAGACAAAGAAGTCTCAAAAGCAACAAGAGAACAACTCATCATGTACAGGGACCAACACCTGACTTCTCGTCAGAAACAATGGAGGCCAGAAGAAGTGGAACAATGTATTCAAAGTGCTGTCAACCAAGAATCTTAAATCTAGTAAAACTATCTTTAAAATATGAAAGTGAAATAAAGACATTCCTAGATAAACAAAACCTGAGGTAATTTGTTGTAGCAGACAAACCTTATGAGAAATACTAAACGAAATTCTTCAGGCTGAAAGCAAATGAAGATGGTCAGTAATTCTAATTCACATAAAAAAGCAAAGAGCACCAATAACATATAATTATGTAAGATAGTATAATTGTCTATTTCTTCCCTTTTTTCTTTTAATTGATTAAGAGTAATTATATAAATCTATATATATATGTATGTGTATGTATATGTATGTATCTATATGTATACATATATATGGAACAGCGTATACAATTGTACTGTTGAGATTTTAACAAAGAGAATGTAGTATATATGACAACACAACAAAGAAGGCATATGGGAATAAGGTTGTACTGGAGTAAGAAAATGACACCAGGTGGTAACTTGAATCCACAGAAAGAAACAAAGAGAAACATAAATTAAGGTTAATATCACAAACTTTATAAATGTTTACTTCCTTTCTTTTACTCTCTAAGCTTCTTTAAAACACATAAAATTTTATACAATTATTATAGCAATACATTGTTGGGTTTGTAAAATATATAGACAAACAATAATAGCAAAAATATGGGGGAGGAAATGAAACAATGTAGGAGTGATTTCTGTAGTTCACTGAATTAAGCTAGCATAAATCTGATGAAGATTTTGATAAGTTAAGGGTTATATCATAAGCTCTGGGTCAACCACTAAAAAACTTATTAAAAGAATTAATATGTAACATAGAAAATATTCATTTAATGCAACTAAAAAGGAGAGGATGAACAGGAGAATAAAAAAGACATAAGACAGGAGGTGGGGCAAGATAAGGGAGTAAACAATCACTCCCACTTATCCTCCTGCAACTAACCTACTGAACAACAAATAAAAATAGGCACAAACTGAGATCTCAGAGCTCCAGACAGCAGCTGAAGTGTTGCAGAGCTGAGGTAAGTCATGAAAAAGGGGAGAGGTGGAGAGGGGTCTGCAGAGAAGCTGGGAGTCTCTGTCTGCTGGCATCTGGAGGATTAGGTTCACTGTGGCCATTTGGGATGGTGACAGCAGTAACCTGAACAAAGAATGTAGGATGGGAGCTAAACTGGGGAAAGTGTAGTCCAATTAAGGTAGCACAGATTGGCTAGGGGAATTCACACACCACACACTTGGGAAGGGCACAATGAAGCCAAAACACTACAAATGAGTGTTATTGAATCTCACCAAGGCCTGAGGCCAACACTCTCTGGGACCCAGCACAGCAGAAGAGGCACAGGATACATCCATCACCCAGGGTGAGAAAAATACATCAAACAGGCAACTCAGTGGGAAACAACTTGCTCCCTACCCACATCTAGGCACTGCAAGAGAGCCTGCTCAGTGTCACCCATGCAGGAAGGACACAAAGCTCTCCCCTCCCTCACCTCTGGAAAGATGAGTACAACAACTTATACCCACAGCCATCAGAAAATTCCTGTGCTTGTGCAATTAGTCACATTGAGAAAGCCGTGTTCCAATCCTACAAAGGGAAATGAAGGAATCCAGTCCCAGGACTGCAACCATCTGACAAGGGCTTCACCCAAATCCACAGAAAACAGAAGGACCCTCACACCAGTAAAGTCAGCCACCTTAGGGAAAACCAGCCAGAGTAAACACCCAGAGAATTAAAGCTTTCAAAAGCACTAAAACCTATGGAGAAAAACTAGAACTAATTAAACCAAAAACTTGTTACCACTCTCTTTAACCACTGTGCCACCAGAGCCTTCAACTGATTTAGTAGAGATAAATCCTCAGGCCAAACTGCTGACTCAGCACTGAAAGAAACAAAGTGCCCTCTAGTGAAACGTAAGAGAAGATAGTGGAGGTAAACCTAAGAAAAATAATTCCTTGAAATACAGTAAACTCTAAATTTCAAATTATCACAATAAAAATTTTAAATGCCACTTGGTCAACGAAAAATGATAAAGCTGCTAGTTTAGA
>NW_004444115.1:186395-187529 GCF_000243295.1 Trichechus manatus latirostris
AGAGAAATAATGGAACTGAAGACTAAAATAATTTAATTAGAAAATGCAAGAGAAACATTCAACAATAGATGCAAGCAGGCAGACGATAGAATAAGTAAACTAGAAGACAGAGTAATTGAACTTATTATGCCTCAAGAGAAAAAAGAGAAAAGAAAAAATAAAAGTGAAAAAAGCCAAATGAAAACATGGGATTCAATTATGAAATCTAACATTAGAACTTTTGGAATTCCAGAGCATCATAATAATAAAGCCATAAAAAGAATTTTCAAAAAGATTATCATAGAGAATTTCCAAGACTTGAATAAGGAAACAAGCTTGCAAATACAGAAAGTTACGCAAACTCCAAACAGAAGAAATACAACAAGATCCACTCCAAGACACACCATAATGAAATTCTTGCAAACCAAAAACAAGGAGAGAATTCTGAAAGCAGCAAGAGAAAAGCACAATATAATATATCAAGGGTCCATCACAAGAATTAGTGAAGCCCTGGAGGCCAAAAGACAACGGAACAATATATATAAAATATTAAAGGAAAACAATAGCCTACCAAGAATTCTTTACCCAGCAAAGTTATCATTCAAAAATGAGGGAGAAATCAAGACAGTCCCAAATAAACAGAAGCTCTTGGAATTTTCCACTACCACACCAGCTCTACAAGGGTTACTTAAGGGATTTCTCCAAATGGAAAGGAAAGAACATTAGACAAATACTCAAATCTACATATGGGAAATAAAAATAAATAAAAAATAAACAGACATCTCCAAAAAAAAAAAAGTAACAATATAGGAAAATATAAGGACCAAGTACATGATATTTTCAGGGAATAAACTCAATAGTTAAGTTCCACAAGCAATACAAAATAAGTTGCATAAGAAATAAGTACAAATTAAACCTATCAGATACAGGAAATATAATGATGTCAATGGAGACTCAACAACAGAAAAGGGAGAAGGAGAAGCAAAACAGGAATAGTTGTAACATGTTAATGTATGTTACTTGTTGTTTGTATGTTAAATGTTGTTGCAATTATTTGTATAATGTAATATTTGTGATAACCACTAAGAAAATACCTAGAAAAACATGAACATAAGAACAAATGGAAGAAATCAAAATGGTTTATCACAAAAAAAA
>NW_004444115.1:187882-188869 GCF_000243295.1 Trichechus manatus latirostris
GACTTCAACACATCAATTTCAATTCTAGATAGAATATCTGAAAAGAAGACCAGTAAGGACATTGAGAACTTAAACCATAAGCCAATATGACCTAATGCACATAAACAGAACATTCCACTTACCAGCAGAACAATACACATTTTTCTCCTGTGCACATGGATCAGTTTCCAGAATAGACTATATGCTAGGCAACAAAACACATCTCAACAAATTTAAAAAGATTGAAACTATACAAAGCATCTTCTCAAACTATAACATTATGAAGCTAGAAATCAACAACAAGGAGAATGAGAGGGGGAAGTTACCTGGAAACTAAACAACATACTATTAGAAAAACTATTGGGTCATAGAAGAAATCAAAAGTGAAATTAAAAAAACACTTATAATCAAACAAAAATGAAAACACAACATATCAAAACCTTTGGAACACAACAAAAGCAGTGCTCAGAGGAAAATTCATAGCAATAAATGCCTACATTGAAAAAAGAAAGATCCAAAATCAATAACTTAAACAAACAACTAGAACAAATAGACAAGGAAGAGCAAAAGAAGCCCAAAGCTACCAGAAGAAAGGAAGCACTAAAGATCAGAATAGAAACAAATGAAATAGAAAGCAGAAATAATCAACAAAACTAGAAGTTGGTTCCTTGAAAGGATTAAATAAAATAGACAAACTTCTGGCTAAACTGACAAAAGAAAAAAAAAATGAGAAGAGGCAAAGAACCTAAAAAATGAAATTGGAGACATTACAGCAGACTCAACTGAGATAAAGAGGATCATAACAAAATATTATGAAAAACTGTACTCCAAAATATTTGAAAACCTAGATGAAATGGACAAATTTCTAGAAACACACTACCTCTGTAAACTAACACAAATAGAGGTAGAAAATCTAAACAGACCCATAAGATGTCATAAAAAAACTGCCACAAAAAAAAAGGAGGGAGAGGACCAGATGCTTTACTGGGAAATTTTACCAAACATTTA
>NW_004444115.1:190036-191091 GCF_000243295.1 Trichechus manatus latirostris
ATGACCAACTTTATATGGAAAGGAAAGAGCTGCCAAACAGCCAAAACACTATTGAACAATAAGAACAAAGTAGGAGGTCTCACAGTCCCTGATATAAAAACTTACTATACAGCCACTATAATAAAAACAGCCTGTTTTTTGTTCAATGATAGATAGACCAGTGGAATAGAATTGAGAACCCAGAACAAGTCCATCCATTTATAAACAGATTTTTGACAAGGGTCAAAATTTATTCAATAGAGAAGAAACAGTCTCTTTAATAAATGGTGCTGGCAAAACTGAATATCCACTTGTAGAAAAATGAAACAGGACCCATACTTTACACCATACACAAACAGTAACTGAAGATGGATCAAAGACCTATATGTTAAACCTAAAACTATAAAGTTCCTGGAAGAAAACATAGGGAGAAAACTATTATACCTAATTTTTTTAAAAAACTAGGCTAAAAAACATAACTACAAATGCATGAATAGCAAAAGACAAACTAGATAATTGGACCTCATAAAAATTAAACACTTATACTCATCAAAAGATTTTATCAAAAGAGTAAAAAGACAACCAACAAAATGGGGAAAAATATCTTCAGAAACAACATATCCAATAAAGGTCTAATCTATAAAATATTTAGAAAACTTCAGCAACTCAAGAACAAAGACATATAACCCATCCAAAAAAGAGGGAAAACGACATCAAAAGACACTTCACCAAAGTGGAAATTCAAGTGGCCAACAAACACATGAAAAGATGCTCATGATCATTAGCCATTAATGAGATGCAAATCAAAACTACAATAAGATTCCATCTCACTCCAACTAAAATGGCACTGATTAAAGAAAAATTTTAAAAAACACACAGACAACAAAAAATGTTGGCGAGAATGTGGGGAGATTCAAACGCTTATCCATTGCTGATGGAACTATAAAATGGTACAACTACTATGGAAAATGGTATGGCACTTCCTCAAAAAACTAGAAATAAAACTACCTTATCATCCTGCAATCCTATTCTTAGGTATACCAAAAAGCAAAAACCCATTGCTGTCGAGTCAATTC
>NW_004444115.1:191423-195561 GCF_000243295.1 Trichechus manatus latirostris
TGTGGTACATACATACAATGGAATACTATGCAACCACAAAGAACAATGATGAGTCTGCAAAACATATTATAACATGGGTGGATCTGGAGGACATAATGCTAAGTGAAATAAGTCAATCACACAGGAACAAATACTGTCTGGTTCCACTTTCATAAGAAGACAAGAATAGATATATATACAGAGATCAGTATTTATTTGTGGTTATCAGAGATGGATGAGGGGAGGGGAATTCACTGTCTAGTCTCTAGATGTTTGTTATTTTTGGTGATGGGAAAAGTAGTACAGATGTGGATGTAATAAGTACAGCTTGACCAAAGTACAGGATGCCACTAAGAAGTGGACAAGAGAAAAGGATGTTTGTGTTAAAGAACATGGCATATATAATTTGGCAACTACACTAACAATAACCAAAAAAAATTAGTGTATTTTCACATATGTAGGTGTATAGGCATATATGTGTAAAGGTAGGTAGAGGTAAGTACAAATGTGTGCACAGATAGAAGTATATCTATATGTACATATACATACAGATATGTGTGTGCACACATATATATTGATAGAGGGCACAGTTACAGATACTTCTCAGACAAAACCAAACAGCTTGCAAGAATGGTTTTCTGGGTTTGAAGACTTAGGTCCTTAGTCTTATGGGACAACTCAGTCAGTTGGCAACACAAAGTTCATATTCTGCATCCTAGTGAGGTGAGTAGCATCTGGGGTGTTAAAAGCTTGCAAGCAGCCATCTAAGATACAATTATTGGTCTCTACTCGTTAGGACCAAAAGAGAAAGAAGGAAACCTAAGTCTCAGGGAAGAAACTAGTCTACAGGTCTAATAGCCTACACAAGCCACAGCCTCATCTAACCTGAGACCAGAAGAGCTAGATGGTTCCTGGTTACCACTACCAACAATTCTGATCAGGGCCACAATAGATGGACCCAGATAGAATGGGAGAAAAACGTGGAACAAAACTAAAATTCTTAAAAAATCCAGACTTACTGGATCAGTTGAGACTCTAGGATTCCCTGAGACTATCGCCCTGAGATACTCTTTAAACCTTGAACAAAAACTACATCCTGAGCCACCTTTTAGTGAAATAACAGATTGGCACACAAAATAAAAGATATTACCTAGGAGCACAAGGTTCCATTAAAAAAAGAAAAATCTATATGAGACCAAAAGTTCAATGATTACTCTAAAGCAAAGATGAGAAGAGAAGACAAGGGGGGCAGGAAAACTAGAGTACTAGAAACAGAGCAACCAGAATGCAATTAATGAGAATGCTGACACGCTGTGAATAATATAACTAAAGCCACTGAAAAACTTGTGTAGAAATTGTCAAATGGGAACTTAATTTGCTGGGTAAACATTCACTAAACACAATAAAATATTATTTAAAGAAAAAAGACATGGGACCTATAGAAAACAAAAATAAAATGGCAGACAAAAATCCAACCATATCATAATGAGATTAAATGTGAATAAATTAAATAATCTAATCAAAAGGAAGAAATTATCAGACTGGATAAATAAAAATATCCAACTCTATGCTGTCCACAGACACACACATAAGATTCAAGAATAGTAGTTGTTTGAGACTAAAGGGATGGGAAAAGATACATCATGAAAACAGCAACCGTATGAGAGCTAGAGTAGTTATAATTTATCAGATAAAATAGATTTACAATAAAAAGTTACTAGAGATAAAGATGGGTATTTCATAATGATAAAAGTGTCAATCCTTTAGGAAGAATAACAATTATAAGCATATATGCACATAATAACAGATCCCCAAAATACATGAAATATACCCCTTATTCAATAATAAATAGGCCAACCAGGAATATAATCAAGAAATAGGAGATTTGAACAATACTATAGATCAACTAAATCTAATAGACATTAATTAATAGAAGATGCCACCACCAACAGCAGAATATACATTTCTTCTCAAATGCACATGGAACTTTCTCCAGGATAGACCATATGTTAGGCCATAAAATAAATATCATCAAGTATAAAAAGATTGAAATCATACAAAGTATGTTCTCTGTCCACAAAGGAATTAAATTATAAAGCAAAAATAGAAGAAAACTTGAGAATTTCACACATATGTGGAAATTAAACAGCACACTCTTAAATACCCAATGAGTCAAAAATAAATCACATAAAATTAGAAAATTCTTTGAGATGAATGAAAATGAAACGACAACATACCAAAACTTATAGGATGCAGTAAAAAATGCTTAGAGGAAAATTTATAGCTGTAAATGTCTGTATTAAAAAAGAGGAACGATCCAGGGCTTGGAACCAGTTCATTCTAGTTCTAACCCCTACTGAGAATTTGCATTTCTAACAAGTTCCCAGGAAGTTATACATAAAAATCACTTGGGGATCTTGTTAAAATGTAAATTCTGATTCAGTATATCTGGAAAGTAAATGCAAATTTTCATCAGGAAACTTGTTAGAAATGCAAATTCTCAGTAGGAGTTCAAACTAAAACTAACCAGTTCAAAGCCTTAGAATGATCTGAAAACAATAATCTAATCTTCCTCCTAAACACACTGGAAAAAGAAGAGCAAACTAAACCCAAAGCAGTCAGAGAGATGTAAATAATAAAGGTTACAGTGCAAATAAACAAAATAGAGAATTTAAACACACACACACAATAAAGACACAGGTGATTCTTTGAAAGAACAGCAAAATTAACAAATCTTTTGCTAGGTTGACTGAGAAAAAAAAGAGACTTCAAATTACCAAAATTATCCAATTTGATATACGATAACTCAGATGAAATGGACAAATTCTAGAAAAACACAACTACAGAAACTGACTCAAGAAAAACCAGAAAATAGACCTGTAACAGAAGTTGTTGTTAGGTGCCGTCGAGTTGGTTCCAACTCGTAGTGACCCTGTGTACAACAGAATGAAACACTGTCTGATCCTGCACCAGCCTCACAATCATTGCTATGTTTGAGCCGGTTGTAGCTGCCACTGTAAGATTAAATTAGTAATTTTAAAACTTCCGAAAGCCAAAGTCCAGGTGGCTTCACTGGTGAATTCTACCAAACATTTAAAGAAGAATTAATACCAATTCTTCACAAACTTTTCCAAAAAATAGAGAGGGAGAAAATACTTCTCAACTCCTTCCCTGAAGCTAGTATTACCCTGCTACCAAAATCAGGCAAGGACATCACATAAAAAGAGCACTACAGACCAATATCTGTCATAAATATGGACACAAAAATCCCCAAGAAAATACTAACAAATTGAATCTAGCAGCATATAAAAAGAATTACACACCACAACTAAGTGGGATTTAATCTCAGAATTGCAAGATTGGTTTAATATATTAAAATAAATCAATGTAGTACACATATTAATAAAATAAAAAACAAAAACAAATGATCATTTCAAAAGAAGCAGAAAAAGTATTTGACAAAATCCAAAACCTTTTAATGATAAAAACACGCAACAAACTGAATAGAAGGAAAGTTCCTCAACTTAATAAAGGGCATCTATGAAAAACTCAAAGACATCAACACACTTAATGATGAAAGATTGAGTGCTTCCCCACTAAGGCCAGGAACAAGACAAGCATGCCCACTCTTACCACTTCTATTCAACATTTTACTGGAGATTCTAGGCAGGGCAATTAGGCAAGAAAATGAAACGAAAGGCATCCAGTCTGGGAAAAAGGATTAAAACTATCACTATTCACAGAAGGCATGGTCTCCCATGCAGAAAATCCTAAGGAATCCACTAAAAAATCTATTAGAACTAATAATCACATTCAACAAGGTTGCATAATACAAAATCAATATACAAAAATCAATTTCTATACACTAGCAATAAAGAATCCAAAAATAAAAGAAAGAAAACAATCCCACTTACTATAGCATAAAAAGGAATAAAATACTTAGAAATAAATTTAACAAGGGCAAGATTGTACATTGAGAACTACAAAACATTGTTGAAAAAGTTAATGAAAATCTAAATAAGTGGAAAGACCTTTCATGTTCATACAGTGGAAGACTTAATATTGCTAAGAAGACAATATTCCCAAGTTGATTTACAGATTCAATGTGATCCCTATTGAAATGTTTTCTTTTTTTTTTTTTTTAAGAAATAGACAAGCT
>NW_004444115.1:195661-196823 GCF_000243295.1 Trichechus manatus latirostris
ATCATAATATTCATATGGAAATGCAAGGGACCCAGAATAACCAAAATAATATTTAAAAAATAAGAATGAAGTTGGAGTTCTCATACTTGATTTCAAAACATACTACAGTAATCAAGACAGGGTGGTATTGGCATAAGGATTAACATGTAGATCAATGTAATAGAATTGAGAATCCGTAAATAAACACTCACATATATGGTGAATTGGTCTTTAACAAGGGAGCTAAGATAATTCAATTGAGAAATAAAAGTCTTCTAAACAAATGGTGCTGGTATACATGGATACCTTCATGCAAAAGAATAAAGTGGACTCCTCTCTTACACTGTACACAAAAATTAAAATATATCATAAATGTAAAAGCTAAAACTAACAAATTCCTAAAAGAAAATATAGAAACAATTTTTCATGATATGAAAAATGGTTTATTTGATATGACACCAAAAGCACAAGTGACAAAAGAAAATATAGATAAATTGGACTACATCAAAATTAGACACTTTTGGGCTGCAAATGATACCATAAGAAAATGAAAACCAATCCACCAAATCGGAGAATATATTTGCAAATCAAATATTGGATAAGGGACTGGTATCCAGAATATCTGAAGAACACTTACAACTCAATAAAAAAATAAATAACCCAATTAAAAATTTAGAAGATGATTTTATATAGATATTTCTCCAAAGAAGATATGTAAAGGGGCAACAAACACATGAAAAATATTCAACATCATTAGCAATTAAGGAAATGTAAACCAAAACCACAGTGATATACCACTTCATATCCATTAGGATGGCTATGATCAAAGGACCGATAATAACAAGTGCTGGTGAGGATGTGGAGAAGTTGAAACTCTTATGTATTGCTGATATAAAATTGTTCAGTTGCTTTGGAAAACAGTTTGTCACTTCCTCAAAAAGTTATACATAGTTATCACGTTGTTGTTAGGTGCCGTCAAGTCAGTTCCAACTCAGAGAGACTCCATGTACCACAGAACGAAATACTGCCTAGTCCTGCGCCATGCTCACAATCATTGTTATGCTTGAGCCCATGGTTGCAGCCACTGTGTCAATCCATTGCATTGAGTGTCTTCCTCTTTTTTGCTGACCCTCTACCTTACTAAGCATGATGTCCTTCTCCAGGGACTGATTTCTCCTGACAA
>NW_004444115.1:198351-228661 GCF_000243295.1 Trichechus manatus latirostris
GATCTCCGGCATCATTTCTATCACCAAGGCCATATTTTCCAACTACCGATCCTTCTTCTTTGTTTCCAACTTTCGCATTTCCAATTACCAGTAATTATCCTGATTGCATTTTTGATCAATTTCAGACCGTAGAAGTTGGTAAAAATCTTCAGTTTCTTTGTCTTTGGCCTTAGTGGTTGGTGCATATATTTGAATAATAGTCATATTAACTGATCTTTCTTGTAGGCATATGGATATTATCCTATCGCCGACAGCGTTGTACTTCAGAAATGATCTGGAAATGTTCTTTTTGATGACGAATGCAATGCCATTCCTCTTCCAGTTGTCATT
This sequence comes from Trichechus manatus latirostris, assembly GCF_000243295.1. Classification (NCBI taxonomy): domain Eukaryota; kingdom Metazoa; phylum Chordata; class Mammalia; order Sirenia; family Trichechidae; genus Trichechus; species Trichechus manatus. Next base: position 198,682 of record NW_004444115.1, read on the forward strand.
CGCAGCATAGTAGACCATAAGATTGTCTGATTCAAAATGGCCAATACCATTCCTTTCAGCTCACTAATGCACAGGATATCAATGTTTATGCATTCCGTTTCATTTTTGATGATTTCCAATTTTCCTAGATTCATACTTCAGACATTCCATGTTCCAATTATTAATGGATGTCTGCAGGTGTTTCTTCTCATTTTGAGTCATGCTACATCAGCAAATGAAGGTTGCAAAAACTTGACTCCTTCCACATCTGTAAGATCGACTCCACCTTGAGGAGGCAGCTTTTCCCCAGTCGTCTTTTGAATGCCTTCCAACCTGGGGGGGCTCATCTTCCGGCACTACATCAAACAATGTTCCACTGCTATTCATAAAGTTTTCACTGGCTAATTCTTTTCAGAAATAGACTGCTAGTCTGTCTTAGTCTGGAAGCTCGGCTGAAACCTATCTGCCATGGGTAACCCTGCTGGTATCTGAATACCGGTTGCATAGCTTCCAGCATTACTGCAACACGCAAGACCCCACAGTATAACAAACTGACAGACACGTGGGGAACAGTTATCATATGACCCAGAAATTCCACTCCTAGTTATATACCCAAGTGAAATGAAAACATACTTCCACACAGAAACTGGTACATAAATGTTCATAACAAACATTATTCATAATATCCAAAAAGTGTGCCATGGGTCAAGATTAAAAATGATCTCATGAAGAACTGTAGCTCTCAGCAAGTAATTGACATGACCAGTAACAAGATCACAGCTTTATTGCTTATACAGTAATTAGGACGAAGAGGAATTGGATAAGATTCATCATGGGGTTGATCTTCCTCAGACCACCATCCCAGGGGGAGTTGATAAGGAAACCTCCTCTACACACCCCCCATAATGCGTCATAAGTGGAAGACAAAGAGACAAAGGGACTCAAGGCTTATATATCTCAAATCCGATGGGTATAAGGGCTGGAGTGCATGGGAAAAGGGAAAGCAGACAACAGGAAGGAGCTTTTGTTCAAGCACAGCTGGTTTAGCCATCCTGTTACCAAGAAGGTGTCTTTGTTCAGGTGCAAATAACATAGCCATCCTGTGACCATGGTGCATAACCAGAAAGCTACAAGATTGTTATAAAATTTTATAAATTTACAAAATTACAAGATTAATCTAGTTACAAGATTAATTTTTTAAGCCTGAATTTTCTGATTCCGATACAGTGGACTGAGAGTCACTGGGACAAACTGCCTCTCCTGGGGTGCATACTTAGTACAATTAAGTAGTCACGGAGAGACTGTGAGAAGTGAAACTCATGCTGAGAAAGCAGCCACTTTCCTTCAAAGTGGAAACAAACAAAATATCCATCAACTGATGAATGGATAAAAAAATGTTTATGGAATTCATATATTTTGTACTTGGCAGCCAGGAGACCCCTCCAACCGTACAATAGAATTTCAGTCAGTAATCAAAAGGAATAATACATGCTATAAGGATGAACCTTGAAAATATTATGCTAAGTGAAAAAAAAATTCAGTTAAAAAAAACCACACATTGTATTATTCCATTTATATGAAAAGTCTAGAATAGGCAAATCTATTGAGACAGTACATAGATTAGTGGTTGCCTAGGGCTAGGGAGGAGAAAAGAAAAAGGGGACTGATTTCTACAGTGTGATTGAACATCGATTATATGCCAGGCTCTTTCCCATAATGCTGTCATTTAAATATTACAAAATTTCAGCCAAGTAAGTATTATTATTATCACTCAGATTTACAGATGAGAAACTTCCTTGGGTAAGTTAAGAAGCATGTCCATGTCACACATCCTGTAAGGTGTAGGGCTTGGTTTCAGACCTATTTCTAAATCCAAATTCTCCAACACAATGCTTCCACACTGATCAAACTAGCCCTACCCTTCTGGCCCTCCCATATACCTCCCCATTACCCTCCAGCCACAGGGCCGAGAATAGCACACCCATGGTTTAATGCTTGCCTCAGACTTAAAAAGGGAAGCCTTTGGGAATTGTCTATCATTCTCAAGTATTTAAGATATGTTTGGTACATTAAAAAAAAACAACAGCAATAAAAGTTGGAGGGGTCTCCTAGCTGCCAAGTTCAAAAGAACAGAGATGTCAGCGCCTGAAAAGCTTTTCCACTCTCTGGACTGAAGGCAAGTGAGAGATCATTGTTTTGCAGGTGGGAACTCCATAGAGACATCAGTCATGGTGAAATATGAAAGAAGAAACCAGGCTTAGCTGGATGAAGTAGAACAATGTTAAATAGGAAAGCTCTCAGGAGGACGTAACTCAGCCACCATCTCAACCACAGGTTGGCCCAGATACACATCAAGAGCTCTGATACAAAAAATCTGGTGAAGGGAAAGGCAATACACAATATGGGAGAAGTCAGCACAAGATGACCAAAGCATGAGAGGAACACAGCGATAAAGGACAACAATGGTAACTACTATAGCATAGACAATCCTGCAACAATAGAATCAACAAACAATAATCTACAAATTGATACATAGATAGGCAGATATGTCAAGAGGTGAGGGAGAAGATAAGGGAATACACCCACCAGCAAGTACAGGTTTGGAGGTGGAAATTTCTAAATACATGATTGTAGGTGCTCCTAATGTATTAATATAGACAACAGAGCACATAAGTGGCACAGTTAGGGGAACGTCTTACACATAACTAAGCACTTCACAAGATGAAGCTCCCAGGCTTGAAGGCAAAGGACCACTCAGCGGACTTCAAAGTAAATTGGCACAACACAGTTCTTAAAGACAATGTTCTACATCCTACTTTGTTGAGTAGCGCCTAGGGTCTTAAAGGCTTGTGAGTGGCCATCAAAGTTACAACTGTCAGTCCCTTCTAGTCTGGAGCAGAGGAGAAGGAAAAAAACTAAAGATCCAAGGGAGCAATTGGTCCAAAGGACTAGTGGACCACATGAACCACAGCCCACATGACCCCAAGACCAGAAGAACTAGACGGTGCCCAGTTACAACTACCGACCACCCTGACTGGGATTACAATAGAAAGTCCTGGACAGAGTGGGAGAAAAACATAGAACAAATAATCGAATTCACAAAAAAGACCAGACTTACTGGTTTGACAGAGATTGGAGGAACCCCTGAGACTATGGCCCCCAGACAGCCTTCTAACTCAGACTTGAAGCCACTCCTGAAGTTTACCTTTCAGTCAAAGATTAGACAGGTCTATAAGACAAACAATAACACACGTGAGGAGCATGCTTCCTAGCTCAATCAAGTATATGAGATCAAATGGACAACACCTGCCTAGGAACAAAGACAAGAAGGTGGGAGGGGACAGGAAAACTGGAGGAATGGACATGGTGAACCCAGGGTGAAAAGGGAAAGGGGGAGAGTGCCAACCCAATGCAGGATTACAGCCAATGCCACCAAATTTGTGCATAAATTTTCAAATGAGAAACTAATTTGCTCTGTAAACTTTCACCTAAATCACACATACTCACACACACAAAAAATCTGTCCATTGTACTGTCAGTGCCCAGAGCAGGGTGCAGAACACCCACCTTCAACTACTTAAGGGTGCAGAATAGAGCCTGAGTGGGGAATGAGAAGCATTTGCTGACTTCCCACTATGGGCTGGGTCCTGTGCTATGCTCTAAGGGTACAGGGATGAAGAAAAATGATCTTTCCTTCAGGCAGTCCCCCTCTAGTGGGAGAGACAGATAATACGGTGGGTCTCAAGAAGGAGGTAAGGGCACAGGGGGTGAGAGCCTGGGGGAAAACACTTAACTCAGTGGGGAAGGGGGAAGAATGCCAGGAGGGCTTCCTGGAGGAGATGGTGCCTAAGCAGAATCCTAGACCACAACTAAGGGTTAACCATATGTGGGTGAAGCAAGGGAGGAGATATAAGGACATTTCAGAGAGAGGGAGTCGCAGAGCAAGGCACAGAGGCAATTGAAGGATGGATACATAGTTGTGGACAGAGATGGGGCCAGGGATGGAGCTGGTAGGTATGTGAGGATGGAAAGGGCAAGAAGCAAGGCCCAGCCACCAGAGCCATTTGCCAGAACTAGGGCCAGGACTAGGATGAGGAGATTAAGGCACTCACTCCAGGCATAAAATTAAAAAGTAATCAAGATAACTAATATTTTATTGTAATTTTTAAAAAGCTAAGATAATTCATAAAAATACAGATGAACAAAATATAAAAATTTTCGGTAAAGATGAGATCCGTATTCCCAGTTTTCCCTTTTGCCTCTGATTCCAATATGACTGTTCCAAAATGGCTCAGTGAGGTACTGTTATTGAGCGGCCCAGAGCCAAAAAAGGGAGATAAGTGAGGGGAGTCTGGGCCTCCGGGACAGGATTTGTTCTGCACAGACACTGTCGAAGAGGAAGCAAAGGAAGTCAGAAATAGCAGCCTTAACTGAGGCAAGGCAGGTGGCTCAGTTCTCAAACACTCAGACCCCCCAGTTTATGCTGACAAAAGGGAGGCCCTTCTAAGGCACTAGGGCAACCTCCCCATATGGATGAACTCATGGAAACCTCAAAACAACCCTGGGGGTTTGGTGCTTTTATTGTCACCATTGTACTTGTGAGAAAACCAATGCCCTGAGAGTAAGGTGACATACCCAGGGTCACTCAACTGCTCCCAGACCACCCACCCAGGACCCACACTTTCAGCCTCATGCAACACCACTACCCTTGTGCATGGCTGTGGTCCTGCCCTCCACAACCAGCCTCCATCTGGCGGATGCCATCTGTACCTGGGCTACTAGCAGCTGGGTTCCTCATCCTCTACCTCCCAGATTTTGGCTTGAGAAAGGGTGGCATTGATTAAGATAGGGAGTGGCCGGGGAAGGGGTTTAAGAAGCAGGTACCTTCCCATTTGACCAAGGAGTCAATGCTGAAATGAGAGCTTCTGGGTCCAAGCGGCCAAGTGGAGCCGTGAGAATGAAGGCTCCAAAACACTCTCAAGCTGGACACAGCTGCTGTCTGTGCCTGGGATAGCTTCCGGCCCTCCCCTGGTCCTCAACAAACGTTTGATGAACCTCAACGAGTCAGTGCAGGGTTTCCAACCTCAGCACTGTTAGCACTCCAGCCTGATAAATCTTTGTGGTGGCTGTCCTGTGCATGGTAGGGTATTCCACAGCATCCCTAGCTTCTATCCACTACCCGTACCCATTGCCATCGAGTTGATTCCAGCTCACAGCGACCCTATAGGGCAAAGTAGAACTGCCCCATAGGGTTTCCAAGAAGCAGCTGGTGGATTCAAACTGCCAACTTTTTAGTTAGCAGCCTAGCTCTTAGCCACTGTGCCACCAGGGCTCCTCTTTCCACTAGATGCCAGTAATACCTTCTAGTTGTGACAGTTAAAAATGTCTCCAGACATTGTCACATGTCCCCAAGGTGGGGGGGGAGGCAGGGGACAAAATAGGCCCCAGTTGAGAAGCACTGTATGTATTAATGAATCAGAAAATGAAAGAATGAACGAATACCTACTGGCCATCTTGAAGTTGGGCCCAGTGTGGCACTAAACGGACACCAATGAAAGTCAGCCAGTGGGCAGAAAGCCCTGGAATGTATTTATTAGGAGGCTGCAATGAAGCCACTGTGTCTGCATTTCCCTGCTTGTCAAATGGCCGATTGGAGCAAATTTGCAAAGTGTGACACTCTGAGCAGCAACAAATGACCTAGCAGGGCTCCCAGCCCAGGGCTGGGCTCCCTCACTGTTCCACGCGGCTGCCTGACTTATGCCCAGGCCAGAAACAATTCACTACTTCTCCTTAAAAGAGCAATTTCCCCTCCGAGTAATGGATGGCCTGCCACTCACAGCCCAAACCAGCCTCATTGCTCCCCGTTCACGCAGCTGCAACACTTCGACACTTTACAGTAAATTAATCAATGACTGCGAGCAGGCTGTGGAAGGACAGGGGGTGGAAAGAACAAATTTCCAAATTCAAAGAGACAAGGCCAATCAAATTATGTCCTTGGCCTCTGGCCCGCTGTCACCAAGTGCTGGCACTTTCCCATGAAGAAAGGTGGAGGCATAAAGCCTCATGAATTCAGGACTTGGAGTTGCAGGCACGTAACCCCATCAGGAGTTGGTCTTGAAGTTTCCCTGTAAAGAAATGAGTATGGAAGTCACAATGAGGTAACACTTACCTCCCTTCTGATTGGCAAAAATTAAGAAGTCTGACAATATGAAAGTGGTGAGAATATGGAGCCACGAGAGCTCTTTTTCACCAGCAGTGGCAGTGAGAATAAGTAAAAGCACTCCAGAAAAGCATTTGTTACTATTCTGTAACTTGAATGTGCCATTCCATTCCAAGGCACAGAAGCAACAGAAATGTATGCACATGTACACCAGGAGACACACGCAGTAATGCCTGTAGCAGTGCTGTTCCTAGTTCACAAAAAGGAAACAACCCAAATATCCATCAACAGTAGGATGGATAAACAGAATACTGTATCAATATAGATACATGTCATAAATCTAGTGTTAAATGGGAAAAAAAGACCAAAGGAAATATATACAGAATCATTCCACTTAAGGTAAAGTTCAAAAGCCTGCAAAAGGAAACATCATGTGATAAAACTATAAAGAAGCAAAGGATTGATAAACTGAATTTCAAAAGAGTGATTTGCAATTGAGAAAGGGGCCCATGGGGCTTCAGAGTTACTGGTAAAGTTCTAGTTCTCAAGCGAGGTGGTGGATACAAAGGTATTCACTGTATTATTATTACTATTTGAATTGTGTGTGTATATAGTACTGTATATTTGTTCATATAACTGAAATATTTTATAATAAAAATAAAGGAGTGTGGGTGAAATGGCAGGAATATTTCTCCGTTTAAAGATGTTCCAGATGAGGTCAGAGCCCACCAAAAGAGGCATGTCCTAGAACAGCCAACCATTACGTCCACATGACAACGGCTTCACCTTGGCCCAGTGACTGCTCGTATATAACCCACTAGTCAGCTGGGGGAGCACCAAGAAACAGACACCCTGGGGCTGGCCCATCTGAAACCATCTTTGGATCCACCCTTGGGTCGCTCTGCTGTATCTAAGCCTCCTTCATGGAGCGTGTAGGTCTTTGCAGCTCAGATGAGCAGTTACAATGAGTTATTGCCTCCTCACAACAACCTGCAAGGGAGGCTCCATTATTCCCATTTTACAGATGAGGAAACTGAAGCTCAGAGAGGGGAAGTCACTTGCCAAGATTACACAACTAGTAAAAAGCATAGTCAGGTTTCAAACTTCGGTCTGGCTGATGCCAAATCTTGAGCTCTTTTCAACAGACCAGCCTGCCTCCTAAGAGTCCTCGTTCATCAGCCTTGCCCCACCCCTCAGTGAAATGCCTTTGGAGGTAAAAACAAACAAACAAAAGCATCAGTTTCTCTCAGGCTGTTTCACATAAACTCAAATTAAAATGGAGCAATTCTAATTCACCCAGCCAAGCTGCCAGGCCAATCACATAATTGGGCAATAACCCTGTAATTAGCAAGAAGTGATAATGGAGGAAGGATGTAGGGAATTGTGCTGCTTCTACTCAGCAAAACAAAATGAAACCTCCTTTTCCTTTACAAGAAAGAGGTATGAAGGAAGGCAGGCTTCCCGAGCTACGGCAGACACATTGGTGGTTAACACTGGAAGGTGCTTCTGTGGGCAAAGCACTGTCTCAGCCACAACATCACAGCAGCCTGGTGAGCTAAGAGCGCCTCCAACCCTGCTCTGTGCAAGGAGGGCCCAAATGAGATCAACACACAGAGACTCCATCATAGGGTGGCCGACATAATGGAAGGCCCTACCCTTCAACCTATTTCCAGTTCACATCAACAATCCCACATTCAGCCACCACCACACTGGCCTTGTTAAATGAAAACCCAGGTCATGTTTCCTCCGGCTCCCTGGTTCTTTTATTTGCGAGTCCTTTAATATGGCAAATGGGGTCTTCCACAATCTCTCCACCTCATTTTCTGCCATGCAGATGTCTGCGGGAAAGGATTGCAGGCAGAAGGGATGGTAGCCATTCTCCAGCACATTGGAGAAACAGACAGGGGTACTGAGATCAGAGTTAGTAAGCAAGGGGATGAGGCCAGGCAGGTCATACAGGGACAGTCTGTGATTTTCACCCTGAATAAAACGAGGAGCCCTTGCACAGTTTGAGCAGAAGAGTCACATGGACTGATTTGCATTTTAAAGGGTAGCTCCTGGCTGCTGTGTGAAGAAAGAACTGCAGAGGGGCAAAGGTGGAGGCAGGGAGACAAGCAGTGGATACTGGATTTATTTTGAAGGCAAACCTGTTGCCATCGAGTTGATTTCGACTCATAGTGACCCTACAGGACAGAGTAGAACTTCCCCATAGGGTTTCTAAGGAGTGGCTGGTGGATTCAAACTGCTGACCTTTTGGTTAGCAGTTGAGTTCTTAACCACTACACCACCAGGGTCACTATGAGTCAGAACTGACTTGATGGCACCTAAGAACAGCAACAACAAAGATTGTTAAACTTTAATTCATTCATTCAGGCAGCAGTTGATCATGCATGTTGGATCATCTTGATCGTGTGGTGTTTCCTCCTCCTAGCTCCAAAACTCTTAATGTCAAAGGGCCCCAGTGCTCAGTCCTTGGTCTTTCTCTCTTCTCTATTTTTACTTTCTATCTCGGTGATTGTATTCAGCCTCATGGATTTAAATACGCTGACGGCTCCCAAATTCATAACTTAGGTTTGACCTTTCTTTATTTTCTGTGTATTCAACAACTGCCTACTCCTAATCTTTTCTTAACCCATTGCCGTCGAGTCAATTCTGACTCATAGCGACCCTATAGGTCAGAGTAGAGCTGCCTGTGTACAACAGAACCCTATTTACAACAGAATGAAATACTGCCCGGTCCTGTGCCATCCTCATAATCGTTACTGTGTTTGAGCCCATTGTTGCAGCCACTGTGTCGATCCATCTCATTGAGAGTCTTCCTCTTTTTCACTGACCCTCTATTTTACCAAGCATGATGTCCTTTTCTAGTGATTGGTCTTTCCTGACGAGGTGTCCAAAGTAAGTGAGTAAGCTTCTAAGAAGCATTCTGGCTGTACTTCTTCCAAGACAGATTTGTTCATTCTTGGGGCAGCCCATACTGGATATTCTTTGCCAACACCATAATTTAAACGCATCAACTCTTCCTCAGACTTCCTTATTCACTGTGGAGCTTTCACATGCATAAGAGGCAACTGAAAATACTATGGTTTGGGTCAGACACACCTCAGTCCTCAAAGTGACATCCTTGCTTTTTAACACTTTAAAGAGGTCTTTTGCAGCAGATTTGCCCAAGGCAATACATTGTCTGATTTCTTGACTGCTGCTTCCCTGGACGTTAACTGTGGATCCAAGTAAAATGAAATCCTTGACATCTTCAATCTTTTCCCCGTTTATCATGATGTTGCTTATTGGTCCAGTTGTGAGGATTTTTGTTCTCTTTACGCTGAGGTGCAGTAAAGCATACTAAAACCCATTGCCATCAAGTTGATTCTGGCTCATAGCGACCCTATAGGACAGAGTAGAACTGCCCCATAGGGTTTCTATAGGGAGCAGCTGGTGAATTCAAACTGCTAACTTTTTGGTTAGCAGCTGTAACTCTTAACCACTGTGCCACTGGGGCTCCAATGATTTGACAATATTTTCCTTCAGGATTTTTGTGTCTATATTTATGAGGGGTTTTGGCCTGTAATTTTCTTTTCTTGTAATATTCTTCCAAGTTTTGGCATTAAGGTATGCTAGTAGTAGTGGTAGCAGTAGTGGAAGAATATTACAAGAATAGAAAATTACAGACCAATACCTTAATACCACAACTTGAAAGAATATTACCAGAAAAGAAAATTACAGACCAATACCCCTCATAAATATAGACACTAAAATCCTTAACAAAATATTGGCAAATATATCCATAAATATATGAAAAGACTAAAACTATAAAGATTTTAAAAGAAAAAAATAGGAAAATACATTCGCAACCTTGGGATTTATTAAATAGGTCATAAAAGCACTAACTATAAAAGAAAAAAAATGAATAAGTTAGGCTTCACCTAATGTAAAGTCTTCTGCTCATCAAAAGAGGAGCCTTGGTGGCACAGTGGTTAAAGTGCTCAGCTGCTAACTGAAAGGTCAGTGTTTTGAACCCACCAGCTGCTCCACAGGAGAAAGATATGGCAGTCTGCTTCCATAAAGATTTACAGCCTTGGAAATCCTACAAGGCAGCTCTACTCTGTCCCTTAGGGTCGCTATGAGTCAGAATCGACTTGAAAGCAGCAGGTTTTCTCATCAAAAGACACTATTACAAAAAAGAAAAGACAAACCACAAACAGAGAGATAACTGGACTGCATACATGAAACAAAAAACTTACATTTAAGTTATATAAAGAACTCAAATCAGTGAGAAAGGCAGACAATTATTTTTTTATGTGAAAAAGAAGACAAATAGCCAATACATACATGAAAAAGTACTCAACATCATTATTAGGAAAATGCAATGAGATGCCACTGCACACCTACTAAACCTACTAGAAGGGCTAAAATTTAGAAGGCTGATAACATCAGGTTCTGATGAGGATGCAGAGCAACTGCAACTCTTACATATTGAGTGGTAGGGTTAAAATGACCCAAACACTTGGAAAACTGGCAGTTCATTATGAAGTTAAACACACACCTACCCCACTTCTAGGAATTTAACCAACAGAAATGAAAATATGAGTCCACAATAAAACATGCATAAGAATATTCATAGCAGCTTTATTTATAATAGTCCATCAATAGAAGAATGGATAAACAAATTACGATGTTTGTACAGAGAAATAATACCCAGAGAAACTAAGAAGATGAACCATTGATACATGAATGAATCAAATCTCAAAACCATTTTTAAACAAAAGAAACCAGACACATTCCACTCATTTGAAATTTAAGGACATGCAAAACTAATCTATAGTGCTAGAAATCAAAAAGTTGGTTACCTTGGTTGAAAAGGGGTAAAGGTAACTTTCAGGGATGATGGAAAAATTCTATATCCTGGTTTGGGTGTTAGATACTGGGAGTACACATTTGTCAAAAACTATTGAACTGTCTATTTACTGTCTGTTTATTTCACTCTGTGAAATCTTCCTCAACTAAAAAATGAATAATAAAAAGTTTTAAGGAGGGAGAATAACAGAGGATGGATTGGAGACACTGTGTGCAGAAAAGTCTTTCTAAGAGTTTTAGTGCAAATGGGATAAGAGAAACGGTATGGTAACTACTGAGACAAGAGCGATGAAGATAATTTTGTTTTTTAAGATAAAAGAAATGACAACACAGTTGAATGTTTATGGAAATGATCCAGGAGAAGGGCAAGAAGTGCTGGTGTGATCCCCTTGAGTAAAAAAGAGGATGTGCCATCCACAGCATAAGTAGTGGGGCTGACTTTAAATAAGAGCCCAGGTGAGTCTATATGGCATGAAGCAGGAGGGCCAGGAATGTGGGGGCAAATGAGGGCAGGTGGGTGATGATATGGTGGGGTCTGTGAACCGTCTCCTCTGCTTGCATCTGTTTTCTCAGGGAAGTAGGAAGCAAAGTTCTCAGCTGAGAGTGAGGCTGAGGGAAGAGATGTTGGAGGTTTGCATAGGAAAGGAATGAAATAGTCTTACAGAGTATTGGAGAAGGAATGGTCTACAGAAAGGGACAGCATCTGCAGCCCTCAGGTCAAATTCTGCCCACTGCCTGTTGTGTGGCCTGGGAGGTTAGAATGGTCTTTACATTTTTAAATGGCTGGAGAAAAAATCAAAAGAAGAAAAAATATCTTGTGGCATGTAAAAATTACATAAAATTCCATTTCAGTGTCCATAAATAAAGTGTTACCAACGCATGGCGACACTTACTTGTGTACGCATTGTCCAAGGCTGCTTTCACACTAAAATCGCCGAAAATAGTCACTGTCTGGCTCTTTACAGAAAATGTTTACCAACCCCTTGGCTACGGGAGTATAGTATGATTTCTGAAGAGAATTAAGTGTTCACTTGAGGAATGTGGTCTTGAATTTAAAATGAGATGCACCAATGTAGTTGTACGTTTGTCCTCATCTGTAAAAAAAAAAAAAAAGAGAAAGACCCTCAACTAGATGGATTGACACAGTGGCTGCAACAATGGGCTGAAACATAGCAATGATTGTTGTGAGGATGGCGCAGAACCTGGCAGAGTTTCATTCTGTTGCACATAGGGTCGCTGTGACTGGAACCGACTCGACGGCACCGAACAACGACAAATAACGCCCATAATTAGGTTACAGTTTGTTGATTTAGTTAAATGAGATTGTATATGTAGAGGGTCTAGTACATTATTGTTGTTGTTAGTTGAGGTTGGGTAGGCTCTGATTCATGGTGACTTTATGTGTAACAGAATGAAAGCTTGTCTGGTCCCGTGCCATCCTCATGATCATTGTTGCGGCTATTGTGCCAATCCATCTCATTGAGAGTTTCCCTCATTTTTGTTGGCCCTTTACTTTACCAAACATGATGTCTTTTTCTAGTGATTAGTCTTTCCTGATGACATGTCCAAAGTAGGCAAGTCAAAGTCTCACTGTCTCACTTCTAAGGATCGTTCTGGTTGTATTTCTTCTAAGACTGATTTGTTCGTTCCTTTTGGCCATCCACAGTATATTCAATATTCTTCTCCAACATCACAGTTCAAACACTTTAATTCTTCTTCTGTCTTCCTTTTTCATTGTCCAATTTTCTCATATATGTGAAGCAATTAAAAAGACCATGGCTTGGGTCAGACCCACCTTAGTCATCAAAGTGATATCTTTGCTTTTTAAAACTTTAAAGGGGTATTTTGCAGCAGATTTGCCCCATGCAATACATCCTTTGATTTCTTGACTGCTTTTTTCATAGATATTGATTATTGATCTAAATAGAGTGAAATTGTTGACAACTTCAATTTCTTCACCATTTATCATGATGTTGTTTATTGATCCAGTTGTGAGGATTTCATTTTCTTCACATTCAGATGTAATCCGTACTGTCTAGCACATACCAATAAAAATTGCCCCAAGTCTGTTCCTACTCATTGTAATCCCATATGTGTCAAAGTAGAAGTATGCTCCATAGGGTTTTCAATGGCTGATTTTCCAAAAGTGTATCACCAGGCCCTTCTTCCAAGGTGCCTCTGGGTGGACTCTAACCTCCAACCTTTCATTCCACCACCCAGGGACTCCTGTCTAGCACTTAGTAAGTACTTAATCATGTCAAAACCCCAAGGACCTACTCCCACCACTTCATCCCAGGGCTGATGTACAGTGTGGTGATGTACAGTGTGAAGATTACAATGGGATTCTGGTCAGAAAGGGATTGCTTCCTGTGCCACAGCTCCCAAACACATCTCTACCCTAAAAACCTGGGATTTTATGCATCCACATCTCCTGCGAACAGTGTACTGTGGCCCCCTCAGATGGCTGATTGACTTTCCATGAACTCCAACCCCAACACAGAGCCATTCTGACCACATGCCCTGAGTCCACATTGGGAGGCAGAGCTGTGACCCAGCAACTGTGGGTTCCAGAAGGGGAGGTTCAGGAGTCTGACTGAATAGCAGCGTTCTGGAGGTGATCCCTCCTCCCCTACTGCAGATATTCCTTTCATCAATGAGCTTCGTAAAGCAAGCACAAGGAAGAGTTTGGAGGATTTTTGTTGGCATCGTTATTTCCCATGAATGAGAATTGTCATTGCTTTCTTAAGATATTTTAGAAATTTTAATTCAGTGGCAAAAAAATAATAATTCATTATTTTCTAAATTTAATTAATGAACTAAACTGTTCTTGGTTCGTCAGATACAATCCTGTGTCTGTGATCTTTCTTGTCCTTTACACTCCTGGGATTCAACTTCTTGTCTTTTAACTCATAAAAATCTCATCAAAATGGAAATAAAATGCAATCTTGAACTTCCAAGTGAAGGCACCCACCTTGGCTCCCAGCTGTCTGAAATTAATGGCCTCTCTCCCTCACCCTCTTAGTTGGTGGAATGGTCAACCTCTCCAACTTCACTTCCTAGCCTAGTCTCTGGGCTGGGCTCTTGGACCACCTCTGCCCTGGGGGCCTCCTCACATTCTTTCCCGGATGCTCTGGGTCTTTGAGATCCTGCCCTCATTCCAGATGTTTGTCTATAGGGCTGTTCACAAATATCCCAGTTCTCCAATCTTCTAGGAATGTGGTAGGACTATGTCACTTGTTCCCACCAAAATCAGGTGAGGCCTCATGACCTTCTCAGAGCAATAAAAAATTAGTTAACATGGGCATGTCACCTCTGGGCAGAAGTTTTCAGAGGCAGTGAACACGTCACCACATTTCTTCCATCTGTGTCAGTGATGGAGGATTCACTTCGAGATGGCACCCCCATCAGACTGGGTCAGTGAATGACTGTGATGAGCAGGGAGCCCTGCAGAGAACACAAAATTCTTGTCGTGTAAGGCCACAGCATAACCTAGTCACACAAATGCACACACAGGCATACAATCTTCCCATACATGCACAAAATCCTACAGCCCCCACACACGTACACTCACATACTGCTAAAATACACACACACACACACACACACACACTTCTGCAAGCCCCACACACATACACGCACATACTTCTACAATCTTCCCATACATGCACAAAATCCTACAGCCCCCACACACGTACGCTCACATACTGCTAAAATACACACACACACAGACACACACTTCTGCAAGCCCCACACACATACATACACATACTCTTACAATCTTCACATATATGCACAAAATCCTACAACACCCCCAGGCATACACACACTCTAGCACTCTCACACACACACACACACATACTACCCTCCACACACATGCACACACACTCCTTCAATCTTCCCATACATGCAAAGATTCCTACAATCCCACGCACACGTATGCAACATGCCCCTGCAACCGCCACACATATACACCTGTGTGCACATTGCTAGCACTCCCACACACATATACATAAATACTCCTATACCCTCCATACACGTGCACACACGTACTCCTACAATCTCCCCATACATGCACAAACTTCTACAACCTCCCCGTCGCATACACTCACATATTCCTGCAACCCTCCACCCCCAACACACACGCTTATTTCTACTTCCCTCCCCAGTCCCTGGGAAGGCTTGTTTGCTCAGCATCAGCAAACCCCTGGCTCTGTGCCAGGCTGCAGGGAATGGGGATGACTAAGGTATGGCCCTGCATTAACAAAGCACACAGTAGGGAGACAGATACTTAATCGTATAAATGTATTGCAACCCCTTCCATGGGGCACAAACCACAAGGGGTAGTGTTTGATTTTGTTTTTTCAGAATCTTTTTATTAAAGTAGTATAAAACTGCCTCATCCGTACCCTGATAGTGACAGATATAACTCCAGGTTCCCAGCCTTCAGTCACTATTGTCTGCTCACGCTTTCTCTCTTGTATCCCACACACATGTGAGGGCGTACACGCGTCGGGCACTGTGCAGATGACGGCCCAGCCTCAGGAAGCTCAGGTCAGGCAGGACGGGGTGCAGAGCGGCTGACGCTGCCACAGAATGATGGGCTCTTTCTCTGTGAAGCCCTTGGGAGCACCAGCAGCCCTCAGGGAGGAGGGCTGGGCAGAGTCTGGAAGGATGAGGAGTGCTCACCAGATGGAGAGGCTGCAGAGGTTCCAGGCAAGGGATGACAGAGACAGAGAAGACTAGAGACCACCTCCTGGGCACACTTGTGTTTGGCCAGACAGGGCATGCCCTGGAGGGGGTGCAGCTGAGGTTAGGTGGGTATGGCCAATTGCACCAGGGACACCATTCATATGTGGATGGATGTGACTTGGGGGTGACGGGGGCTTGTGACTTGGTGGCCCTAAAGGGCCATCAATGTCTTGAGCTGGACAGTTACACAGTCGCGTTTGCATTTGGAGACAATTTGACCACTGTCTAGAGGGCGGAAGAGAGTTAAGACATGAGAGTGTGGTGGTCTGGCTGTGCCCAGGACAGAGGCCAGTGTGATGAGTGCGGGTCAGGTACCGCATGATAGGGATTTCAAAGTTGAGACATAGAAAAGCTGCCTCCTCGCTGCTTTGCTCCCAAAGCACCTTCACACACAACTTCCCTGGATTTCAGGACAAGATAGGACTTTGAACAGTTCCATGTTGTGTTTGAGGGACCTGGGCCTGCAGCAAGTCACAGGGCACCTACAGACACCAGAAATCAGAGTGGGGAGCCCCCAGCCCAGGAGCAGCCTTTCCCGCCCAGCAGCTGCCTTGGGGTGCAGTGCAATATCAGGAACTAGGGGAGTGACTGCCCATAAGCACGCCAGTGGGAGTTAACCAGAAAGCTGTCATCTGCATCAGGTCCTCCCACCCCAGCCCAGCCCTCGGGGAACACATGGCAGCTCAAAGGAAAGACATAAGTCTGGTGTTTTGTTCAAGCTGGTTAATTTCCATCATCCAAGTGCTAATGAAAATCCAGATCTGCCACTTCTTACTGTGTGACTTTGGGAAATGAATGTCACTTTCCTGAGCTTCTGTTTACTCATTGTACCACAGGGGTGATCTCTCCATAGTTCTGAGGATTCATGATCGTAATGTAGATAAATTACCCTACACATTGCCAGGCACAGAAGAAGTACTTAATAAAGGGTTAGCCTCCTGTAGGTCTCCTGAGTGAACAGGCTGCTGCAAGGGCCAAGGCAGGAAAGAGGGATCCTCTCTTCTCCTCGGAGCCCTTCTAGAATCCAAACTCTGGGTGAAGACCTGAGTCCAGCACCCAGGAAGCAGGTAGAGAGCTGTTCAGTTTGATGTAGACCCCCAGGCAAAGTTCTTTAAATCAGAGGTACCTCAAAGGGAGCCCAGGCCTGCAGAAATAGGGGGGTGAGAGAGGGGTGTCCATACTGATACCTCCTGCCTCCACTTACCATGTGGACCACACAAGTGTCTTCATGTCATATGTCTTCTGTGACATTGAAAAAAAAAGTTGCCATCAAGTCAACTCCAACTCATAGTAACCCCATGTGTGTCAAAGTAGAATTGTGCTGCATAGGGTTTTCAATGGCTGATTTTTTGTAAGATGATCACAAGGCTTTTCTTTCAAGGTGCCTCTGGGTGGATTCAAACAGCCAGTCTTTCAGTTAGCAGCCAAGCACTTAACCATCTGCACCACACAGGGACTCCGCTGTAACATGGAAGAGGATGGGAAATGGAGGTATAGTTCTCCCATGAACTACTGGGATTGAGAGAATAATAATAGTAACTAGCTTTTACTGGGAGTCCACAATTTGCTAGAATTTTTTTCTATAAAATATATCATCAGATAAGAAGGCAAGAAGGGACAGGAAAACTGGACAAATGGAAATGGGGAATCCGAGGTCAAGAAGGGGACAGTGTTGACACATTGCAGGGCTGGCAACCGATGTCACAGAACGATTTGTGTATTAATTGTTTAATGAGAAACTAATTTGCTCTGTAAACTTTCACCTAAAACACAATAAAAAATATATATATGTGTATATATATATGTGCGTATATATATATATATATATATATATATACGTCATCAGTCCTTGATAGAACTCCCCTTGGTAGATGTTGCCATTTCCATTTTTAGGATGAGAACACTGAAAGCCAGAGAGGTAAAGTGATGTACCCAAGGTCACACAGAGTGACACTGGCAGAGGTGGCTCTATAAGCGAGGTCTATCTGGCCACAATAAAGCCTCTATTCTTTCCACCATGCCCCCAAATTTCACACCTGGCCCCGTTGCTCCCTGTGAAGCTGTCCACAAAGTCCATCCAGGTCAGCCTCATCCCCCTCTTATCACCAGGACAATCCCCATCCCACAACAGTGAGGGAAGAGAGGCAGGAGGGCCATGCCCACCACGAGGCCTTTGCCTCAGTGTGGAGACCATCTTTTTTCTGGTTAGCTCAGCATCCAAGCACAGAAAACCCTCACCATGGGGCCCTAAAAGACTGAAGATCTCCCCTCTCCTCCCCAGGCCCTGACCCCCTGAGTCCAGGGGTATCTCTTTGGTGCTTACCGGGTGGGGCATCCATCAACACACCAGACGATGCTGGTGCCATGTGCTATGATGGGAATGAAAACACACCTCAAGGATGGAAAGGGTCATGTTAGAGTCTAACGCTGAAAAGTGGAGCTCCTGGTCAGGCAAGTTTGCCCATGTACTCTCTTCCCAAAGAGCGGGCCAGCAGAGCCTCTCTGTTCCCAGGACAGGCCCTTTTCAACACAGTTTCAGGAGGCCGCTGTCCTCCAGGGGCCTGGTATAGAGTGAGGAGGGTCCGGGATCCCTGGGGCACCCACCGACCCTGTATCCAGAGCCCATGAGGTACTGCCTTTCCCAGGTTATTTCCTGGGATTGTCCCCAGCCTCCTCCCACCAACTGAGGACACTCTTCCCATGCAGCACCTCGCTCACTGGAACCCAGCACCATATACTGGGACCCCCCACTCTGCCCTGTCCCTGCCAGCACTAGAGGGCAGGCATACTGCTCCCATTTGACTTGTAGGCAGATTGAGTTCCAAGGCGGGAAAGGAGTCGGCCCAAACTTCTCAGCATCTGGGGTCAGGGTAGAAAATGAACATCAGGGGAAGAATGAGAGCCTTCCGATTCCAGAAGATTTTCTGAGAAAATCCTGCACTCACAGACCCAGCACCAAGGGGTAATAGAAGGCAGGGGGGACCGAGAAATGTCATGTGGCTTCTAGCCCTGCTCCTGTCCAGGTAGTAAGGGATGCCCAAGGCCATGGCAGCTCTGGGGGAGCTTAAGGCTAAATAATGAAAAGGCACCTGTATTCCTCCCTGTCTGGAAAGAAGAAGGTTCAGGGTAGCCCTCCTGAAGGATGTGATGTTGGGGTTTGGAAGGACTTATAGGAGTTTACCCAGGAGAACAAGCGGGAAGAGAAATTCAAAAGAAGAAACAGCATTTGAAAATGCATGAAAAGCCTGGTGCTGCTCATGGAACCGTAAAATGTTTGATCAGTCCAGAGTGCAATTGTGGAAGCTGACTGCCACACATTTCTCCTGCAGAGCGGCTGGTAGGGTCTGTCAACCTTTCGGTTAGCAGCCGAGTGCTTAACCACTGTGCCACAAGGGCTCCTTAGGGCGAGGACAGAGGTCAGCTATAGGGAGGTGTGTAGTAATCACAGCCAAGGAGAATGCAGCGGCTGCTTAAAACAAGTCCCATTGCAGGTTCCTCCTGGGGGAGACGGTAGAGACTGGAGGATGTGAGCCTGACAGGGAAATGTGGGGGCGGGGCATGTCATTCAAGCTCACAGCACCCTCTTCACGACTCTTAGAGGCAGATCTCAGAGAGGCAGAGTCTCCAGGGAGGCCGAGTCTAGTGTCCAGGAGCCTGCAGGGCCCTGTCACCTTGCCCACACACCCTCTCTCTCTAGGAAGTGCTCTGACCACATCTTAGCCTCCAAGTAGGGGAAGGTGCTGGAAAGAAGAGGTGGGAGGGCCCAGGAGGTCTTGACTGCTGGGAAAAGTGCCTGGACTTTCTGCCAGCCCAGCACGTCCCTGCCACCCTGCCAGCATGTGGCCAGAAGGGTCCACTGGACCTCAGATTCCTCGTATGAGAACTGAGAAACAAAGCTCCCAGCTCCCAGAGGTGACCTGGGCTGAGGACAAGGGGCTCAGAGGGCACCCAGCAAACAGCTGCGCCTTCCAGGAGCACAGACTTGTCCCCTCCCCAGTAGAGGGGCCAGCACCTTCGGGGTCCTGGGCTGAGAGGTGAGAGATCCAAGCCTGGAGCTTTCACTCTCCTGGTCTGCATGCCACAAGCTGGCCTGTGGTCCCTCCTGCACCCACTCCTTCATCACAGCATGCCACTATCAGATGGGCTGTGGGCTCACACACGCACAAAGGGTTTTCTACTGTTCAAAAGCAGTCTCTGGCCGGCACTCTCCCTGGGCTTGGCAGCAGTGAGGCAGCCTGCTGGGCTCAGAGGGCAGCTCACTCGCCAATCGCTGCTCCTGCTGCTCCCCAAGGATGGTTGGGGGGTAGGGGTGGGGGTCTGCAGGCCCGGACTTCTGCTCCTTCTGGCCCAGAGTGCCCTGTCGGGTGGCGGGGGGAAGGGGGAGCAAGTGGAGACGTCAGGGCCGAGAGGTGTGTGCTGGAAAAAACTTCCATTGCAGTGTAATCTGTGGGCCCCTTGCAGGGCAGGGAGCAAAACCAGGTCCAGAGAGGCTGAGAGACCTCAGACATCCCGGACCTGCTGCCCCTTGGCCTCAGCTGAGGGTCATTACTGACTGCTCGGCCCCCAGCCCAGCGGCAAGTGGGTGGCGCCAGCAAAGGACCTGTGGACCGGACAGTCCCGCAGTACACCACTGACTCCCCCGGTTCCCAGACCCACTGTCACAGCTGGGAGCTTGGGTCCTGGTAACACCAGTGACCTGGCAGCTCCATCACCCTAACCCTCTCCTGCCCCCTCCCAGCTCCTTAGCCAAGGGATCAGGACCTAACAGGTTATGCCCCCTACTCCTCCCCGTAGCATTCCTCCGCTGGCCTCATCGCCTCTCTCCTGGACCCCGGGGTGCGGGAGCCCCCTGCTGGCCACAAGTGGAAGCCCACTCTGCTCACCGAGGCTGCCCAGGCTCCTCCCCTATCTGCACCTTTAGATGGCCCTTCAATTGGCAATCAGTTGTGTCTGAGCCCTGCCAGTCTCTCCAGGCTCATCTCCCACCACTCACCTCCTTCTCCTCAAGACCCACTAAACCACCCACAAAAAAAAAACAATTGCCATTGAGAAGATTCCTGCTCTGACCCAGACAGAGTAGAACTGCCCCATAGGGTTTCCAAGGAGCAGCTGGTGGGTTCAAACTGCAGACCATTTAGTTAGCAGCCTGAGCTCTTAACCCTATGCCACCAGAGTTCCACCCACAGGTGAGCCCTTCTTCTTCCCCATCCCTCTTGCTCTCCTCCTGCCCCTCCCACCTCACACTTTCATCCCCTCCAGGAGATTGCCCACTTCCCCTCCTTCGCCCTTCAGGATTCAGAGGTAGCATTCCCCTCCCCTCGGGCTCCTGGATGTGGCTGTGACAGCATACCCTCAGGGTGGTCTGTATTTTCTTCTGACTCCCCGGTATCTGGCCCTTGACATCTACTTATAAGACCCAGTAGTCTCCGGATCCCAGGAGGGATTCCCCCTTGGGCCTGAACCCCTGGAGAGCTGCTCCAGGCCTGGGCAGCCCACAGCTGAAGGCCCTGTGTCTACTCCCCAGGGCCTGTCTCAGCGGCTTTCTGGAGGGGCTCAAGCTGCTGAGACAGCTCTGAAGTCCATGCTGTCCTTGAGTAGCTCAGAGTTCAGTTTATTGTTATATTCAGAGTTAGTCCCATATGAACGAGTCAGTGGGGGCCCAGCCCTAGCCCTATATGACACTCTGATGGAGACACCCAGGCCTGTTCTAGACAGAGGAGGGGCTCATGGGTGGGAGACAGCATGTGTGCATGTGTGTGAGCATGTGTGCGTGTGTGTGCATGTATGTGGGCATGCATGGGCATGTGTGGGTGGGTATGTGCGTGTGTGATGTGTATGTGTTTTCTGGGGTTATATCAAGGGGCTGAGTTAAGTGAGAGGATAATTTGCTCTCATCACTCCTTCCTGAAACCACTGAATTAACACTGGGATGGTGGGGAGGAAGAAATGAGGGGAGGCATCTATAGAAATACTAATGGAGAGTTAAAAGAAAAAAAAACCTTTGCCATCAAGTCAATTCTGACTCATAGCGACCCTATAGGACAGAGTAGAACTGCCCCATAGGGTTTACATGAGTGGCTGGTAGGTATGAGCTGCTGACCTTTCGATTAGCAGCCATAGCTCTTAACCACTGCACCACCAGGGCTCCCAATGGAGAGTAGCAGAGGAGTTTTTCTTCTCAGACCACCATTTCTTAGCTCTGTGTCTTTGGGCAAGTTCCTTACCTCTCTGAGCCTCTGTTTTCTCTTCTGTAAAATGTCAATAACCACACGGACCTCAGAGGGTCACCCCAGAGGGTTACATAAGATACTGGCGTGAGGCACCTGGGCTGTGCTGGCACTCGGTAGGGCTCAGTGCCCATGGCCGACCTTGAGCCCACGGCCCAACAGGAAAGGGGAAGTTGAATACCCAGCCACCCAGGAAGGGAGCACAAAGAAGTGTGACTTGAGGCAAACATTCCACCCATACTTCACCCAGGAGATCGAGAGCCCTGCCGGGCTCAGCTCAGCGCTGGGAACTTGTAAATTAAGTGTTATTATGTAAAGTGCATAAGTGATTTTCAGTATAATTAAGATGGATGGCTCTAATAATCCTGCAGGGCCCAATTCTGAGCCACATTACCAGGCATTGATGGGGAGTTTTTGTGAACTTTGCTTCAGTGAGCACTGAAGCGCATTAAAGCAAGTGCATGGAAGTCAAAGTCCTCAAGCCAGTTGCCCTGGACCAACGCCAGAAGGGCCTTAAATCAAAGCCCCAGAGGAATGCTGCAGAACCTTCGTGTCCCAGGGAAGTCATCCTCCATCCTCATCTCTGCGGAAGTTTACCTAGCAGAGAACCGTGTTCCCTCAGGGCTGGGGAAGTCCCCGTTCTCCTCCCTCCAGCGGGTGTCCTGTTGTGTCCGTTTTGGGGGCCCCCCACCTTCACCCCAAGCTGAGATAGGCAGGCTGTTTCCCAACTCCCCTAAAGCCAGACTGAATGACATTCCACCCCTTCCTAGGAAGGCCGTTCTTCCCCTCACTTCCTTATGGGCTGCACCCATGGGAGGGTCACCGGGACCAGGGCTGGATGCTGCCCTGCACCCGTGGGGTCCACCAAACCTCTGGGCCTCCTGTCTTCTAGAGCTGGAGCACACAGGCAGAGCCTGGAGTCACTGCCTTGCTCTGCCCTTTACCAACTGGGTGGGCTTGGACAAGGCACTATAATCTCCCTAAACCTCAGTTTCCCCATCTGGATAAAGGAGATAGAACCTCACATGGTTTGAAGACTGCAGACAATAATGTCTATAAAGCTCTGTAGTTTCGGCTCCCATTCTCTCCTCCCTCCCCCATCCATGAGTCTGCCTGGGTCTGAAGTTGGGTGGGAATGGAAGGGGTAGGAGGGACCATGCTCCAAAGAGTGTAATTCTTTGCCCCTACAGAGCATGCCTGGAGTTGGAGACGTAGATGGGAATGCAAGAGAGGGAGAAGACAAAGAAAGATAAGTTCAGCTATAGCCATTCAGTCCGTCCAAGCCTGGCTCTGCCAGATGGGGCCTCCTTGCTACAGAGGGGTCTTCAGTGGCAGTGGCTCCAGCCCTGGCTCCACCCGAGTCCTGTGTCATCCGCTGATCTGTTGTGGATTATACCGTTATGATGCATAGGCTTTTCATTGGCTGATTTTGAAAGTAGATTGCCAGGCTTTACTTCCTAGTCCATCTTAGTCTTAGTCTGGAATATCCTCTGAAACCTGTTCAGCATCATAGCAACATGGAAGACTCCACTGTCAGACAGGTGATGGCTGCACATGAGATGCAATGACCAGGAATGGAATGCTCACCTCCTGCATGGAAGGTGAGAATTCTACCATGGACCACCAGTGTCCCACCCTCTAGTGCCTCCTAGGGGCTTAAATATTCTGCAATCTTCCCACCAAGAGTCACATCTGCTCAGTCAAACCCTCTGGGGAAAGCGGGACGCCTGAAAGACTCAGAACGGTTTAGATCCTGCCTCACCCTGTGGCTCCTAGCTGTGTGGCCCTGGCGGGTCACTGCTCCCCCTCTGCCCTGGTTTCTGCATGTATAAAGCAAGAACAGGAACACCCACTTGCACGAGGTCACCCATGCAATGGGCCTCACAAACAAAGCCCCTGGTCCTTTTCTCCACCTGTCTCAGCTGCCCCTTACTACAAGAGTTCAGTGGGAGGGGACGCTAGGGAGAGGATAGGACCAGGGCCAGTAGCTGCTCCCAAGCGTGTCTTCTTTGGATCACCTGAGGACATGACAATGCTCTAGGCTGCAGCTTTGTGTGGGTTCAAAACCCTTTTAAAATGTACACTCTTATAAATGGCATTTGATGGTAAAGATTCACAAGATAGAAGAATAAAATTATTCAACCGGCATGTAAATCTTGGAGTCAGAGAGACCTGGGTTTTATCCACTGTTTCCTCCCTGTTGGCCTGCAGCTGCAACTCCTGGCCCCTGTGCACATCATGCCCCCACCCGTCAAAGGGACAGACAAGCTCACATTTTCCTCACAGGTGGGGTCTCGCAGATTAGTCATCCAACATGGCCGCGTCTCCCTGTCCCAATCCTCAGGAGAATTGCTGTCTCCAGCCACCCTATGAGAAACATCTTTGAGGCTGGGAGACTGCATGACTAGATCTGAGTGGGGGCAGCATCTGTCCCTTCTCAACCAGAGTCTTGACTACTACTCTGGCAGCCCCTCCAGCATTCTCATCATTTGGCATGGTGACCAGCAATATCTGAGTGAAGAGTGCTCCTCCAACCCAGTCTCTGAGGGGCTGTGATGAGCAGAGACATCCATCAGCCCATCACGGACAAGTGACATAAAAGAGGAATAAACCCTTGTAGTTTTGTTAAGCCACTGGGATTCAGGGGTGTTTGTTACTGCACCAAGCCTTGCCTATCCCAACTGATACATAACTGTAGAGATGGAATGGACATGTGCATAAAGCCCCCACACAGCAGGTGCTCAGAATGAAGTGGAAGCTGGGCCCCTGATGCATACGATGTAGAGTAAAGCCCCTTACTCCACAGCCAGCAAGTCAGATACCCCTGCAGGTGGGACACACACTCTTGCCTATGTAAGTGACAGACGACAGATTTTTTTCCTAAAAGTCACCTGTGGCTAAGAAGGTGGTGAGGACACATAGTCTCTTGGCTCGAGTTAGGGGGAGAGGGAAGAGGCACAGAAATGCTCAGGAGCTGAGAGTAGAGGTACCCCAGACTAGAACCTCCTTGCTCACCACTGTGCTGGGAATCTCCCATCAGAAAACCAATTCCACAGTTGTGTTGACTCCCTAAGTGGGCAGAAGAGAATAAGTCTGGAGTGCAGGCAGGCGAGAATCGCTCAGGAAACACGGAAGGCAAGGAAGCAGGAGCAGGAGATGACATATCTCACCACCCAGCAAGGCCTCTGGCAGGGCCTTTCCTCTCCTGCCCTCCAGCTGGCTGCCGAGCCAGCGGCCCAAACCAAAAAACAATAATAACTGCCACTAACCACTAACTGAGCGTCTACTTCGGGCAGACAGTGTGCCATGTGCATTCATTTCTGTCCACACATTATCCTCATCACAAGTCCTGAGAGAAGGCACACCCCTCCCAGGGCTGTTGGATGAGGTCATGTCCCATCATCTCTGTGGGGTTCCTGCCATAGCCCTTGGCAAGCAGCAGACACCAAATAAATGGTGTTTTGCAGATACGTGGGGAGGCCGCAGGAACTTTGCAAAGGTCAGCACTTGGGAAAGCTCGCCCAGCAGCCATAGGTATGGGCTTCCCCTCTATCATAAGGCCTCTCCTTGGGCCCCCAAAAGTCTCCATGGCACCCAGCCCACAGCAGCCCACTTTTCCCAGCCTCCGATGCTAAGTAGATGGCCATTTGCTCTGGCCCAGAGTGATTAATTTCCAATGCCCTACTGCCTTGCAGATGCTTAAATGACTGTATGCAAATGCAAATGCCAGTGGCAGTCAGCTCCAGTGATCTGTGTGGCTGGCCATGAAGTGAGAACACACCCTGAGTGTACACAAAGGGCTGTGGGTACAGTGTGTGCAGCTCCCAACGGGAGGAAGTTCAGTGCTATTGCCCAATGCCTTGTATCTAATAATGATGCCAAGGAGACCACCAATGGGCTTCTTTGCCACCTGGCCAGACACTCTGCAGGCTCCCTTGCAACCAACTCTATCCTCTAGCACCCCAGCACGCAGGTCTCCAGCAGGCGGATTACCATTGATTATGCATGTGTGATGCCATCGGTGCTTTAAGCACAGTGTCTGACATATGGCACGTGCTTAATAATGCTTAGCTACCGTTATTTGGCAACTGGGTTGACTGTATCTGAGTTCTTCCAGAGAAGGGAAAGAACCTAGCCCTGAGCATCTGCATTATGTTAAGCACTTGGCATACATCTTCACAACATCTCCAGAAGATGGTACTGTGATTACCACATTTTTAAAGTTGAAGAAACTGAGGCTCAGAGACATTAAAAAAAAATGGGCCAAGATCACAGCAAAGAAATATCAGAGTAAATTCAGAAAAAAGACTGCATGCACAGTCTTCTTTCGTCAACCTTTCCCACGAGGAGGGAGTGTTATAATGAACATGGCCTTCCTTTTCTCCCCACCTCCCTTGCTTCTTGGACAGCAGTGAGGGGATGGAAGTGGTCACAATGTCCATTCAACTGGTGGTCTGGGCCTGTGATCCCCGGCGTGGCTGACTGGGTCTGCATAATCAGTGTCCACTGGTCACTGGTCTTCAGGCACAAGGCCCTGGGACCAGGAACTTGCAGGCAGGAATAAATCACTCCTACTTTTCCCTTATGTCCTGACCCAGCTGTCTAATCCTGCTTTGCAGAGAGCCCTCAACTATGTGCACCATTCATAAAACGGGGTCCTTTTTCCTGCTGATGGCACATCTTGGTGTTGTACTCACTGCGTAGAGACCCTTGTTCCAGTTATCTTCTGCTGAGTAAAGAGCACAGTCCAGGGGATGGCTTTTCTCTGTTCCATAATGTCTTAACTGGGAAGGTTGAATGACTGGGGCTAGAATCATCCAACGGCTTCTTCATTCACAAGTCTGTATGACTCTCAGGGTGGACTCAGAGGGGACTATAGACTAGAGCTCCTACACACGGCCTCTTCATGTGACTTGGGCTTCCTCGCAGCATGGCAGCTGGGTTCCAAGGGAAAGGGTTCCAAGAGTCAGCATTCAGAGCAGGAAATTTTCAACAGTGCCAGTGGAAAAAATGACTGCAAGACTTTTTCTGACTGAGTCTTAGAATCACAAAGAGTCATTCCTACTGTGTTCTATTAATTACAAGTAAGTCACTAAGACCAACCCAGATCAAAAGGAGGGAGACTGATGGGGGAGTGACCAGTCACACTGTAGAAGAGGATGTGGAAGGGAGATGTTGCTGCAGTCTTCTTTGGGAGAGCTCCATCTGCCACACCCTATAACGGAGGAGGTGTAATTAGCAAGATTCAGGAACTAAACATTGCTAACCCCACTACAGTGTCCTAACTGCCATACCACCTTGCCCCAGCCAGAGATCACTATGCAGAGTCCTGCCTGTCTGGACAGAGAGCTGTTACCCAACTGTACCAGGAAGCTCTAGACCCTCTGTGGCGTCACTAGCCCCAAGGCGTGTGTGTTGGAGGCCTGAGCCTTACTCTTCCCAGACATGGCAAACACATACTAGCAGAGGAGGATGTTGGCAAGTTTGCTCAGGGATCCCCTTTATTCTTCAAAGACACCCACATTCCCTGGCATTGGCCACATGCTCTTGACCTCAGGTGTTGACCACGGCAGCCTCGATTGTCAGTTTGTCAGAGAGGAGGAAGATGCTCTCTTCCCAGCTCTATCCCAGAGGCCCTGGCCTGCCCTGAGCAAACCCCACACCAACAACCCAATGCATCCACAATGGGGTGGGAACAACCAATGCTGGGGGCTTCTCTCTGACCCTGCTTCTCTAAGGAAAGCAAATACTCCATTTGGGAGCTAGAGCCTCATCCTATCCAGACCACCTTGGGCCAGCGTAAATACAGTCATAGTCATAGCTGTCACATTGACCTTAGCATTCAGATCTCGCTGCAATACTTCTGTAAAGGCCCCAATACTTCTGTAAAGACCCCATGTTTGGGGAATGGTCTGCCCCTATGCCTCCCATCCAGGCTGCCTAAGTAAAAGCCTTGGGCCCAGAACATTCTCTGATAAGGAAGCTGGGAACTGAGTCGCCTTTTCTCTCCCAGTTCCTTCTCCTTATCAGAGAAGCCTTCTCTCTGTTCTTGGCACACAGTAACTGTCTCTGTCTCTTGCACATGCAAGGGCACCATACAGCACCTGGCCAACCCCACAGAGAGAGAACAGGGTCTCTCATACTACGTCACCAGAGGGGGAACATGCCAGATTTTAAGAGTCAGCCTTGTGGGGTGGACTAAAGGGGAAACAGGCTTTGTTTGGGCACCCTCATGTGGCCTGCTAGTTCACTACATTTTGCATTCTTATGTAAGCCCCTGGCATGAAGCCACTATTGTTCACCACTACTGTAAAACCTCAGCCCTCCCACTGAGGGATGTGGAGATCTGCTCTGGTCCTGCTGCCACCCAGGACTTGCCCTCGTATGTAAGTCTTCTTAATACACTCCTTTGCTGCCACACTGGAGTTGCCCACCTCTTTCTTTGGTCTCTGGGCACCCTCCATTTTTGGAGACAAATTTCACATTACTGGTCCATACCTGGGCACCTCCTGAGGAAGAACTCATTGTGAGAAACAAAGAGGAGATAAACACCCCTGATTCAAGAACCCTGCCCATATCCATTAAAAGAGAAGAAGTTGTAAGTACTGAGAGCAGGGCCTCAGAGTCACGGCAGAGTCTCAGGGCACAAGCATTAGAGGGACAATTTCCCTTCCTCTCCAGGCCAGTCTTTAGAGCTCAAGGGTTGCAGAAGGGCAATTGGGAGTCCCAGCATCCCTTGCATCCCCAGTAAAGAACATGGGGTGGGACATCACAGGGGAGTCCCTGTCCACAGAGAAGACAGAAGTCCCTGTTAGCAGCAGGAGCTGTGCTCCTGGCCTTATGGGGACATCACCTGAGCACTGCCCAGCTAATAGTATAGAGGAGCCATGGGAACTGAGACCTTGCAAAGAGGAGACAACCCACAGAAACGTCATTGTAATTGTGACCCCAGTTTCAGAAACAAGCTGGTAAGGTCTGAAGAGAGCACAGGTTCCACCAGATTTTAATGGCATTTTAAATCAACAGTGGAAAGCCTGTTACAAATCAGTGCAACACTAATTGCCTAATGAAAACCACAAAAGTGGGCTGTCATGGAGCTCAGAGGACTTGGAAACCTGAGGAGGCTCCACAGAGGCAGGAGCTGAACTCAGTGACCATAAAGTGGGACAAAATTTGGAAGGAAAGGAAAATGAGTATGGGTGGAGATCACCAGTCTACAGAACACAAGGCTGGGACTTGAAACCTCATCAGATTCCTCCTAGCCCCAGGAAAGAGTGAACAGCCACACTGAGACCTGGTCATAACCACACCCAGCTCTGGCCCCACAAGGTTCTCAGGGAGCAGCAGGGGGATGGCCAGAGGGGCCCCCACCAGGAGTGCTGCTCAAGGGCTCCTCATCTGCAATCCCTTTGCCCAGCAGCAGGGGTGGCCAGGTAGTGTTCTACTGATCCCTGAACTTTCCTCCTTGGGAACTGAAGGACCATGACTTTAACCTTTCCCCAGAAGAAGTATTTCACTTTAAATTCCTCCTGATTATAGTCAAAATTCTTCTGATGACCATTAAAATTACATGAGTGGCTTCATGCAATTTTAATGTTCTCTGCCAACAAATTCTGCAGGAGAAATCCCCCCAGGGGTCCCCACTGATCATTCTCAGTAGATACAACAAAACATTTCAAGGCACAAGTTTTAACCAGAAAGAAAATGAAATGAATATTTCATTTATGATGAGTCATCTGGAGATGATTTTTTTTTTTTAATTTTTTTATTAAGAATTCAAACAACTAAATCCATGTAAAGGCATTGACCAACCGATACCAACTTTCTGGATTTCTCAAACACCCTTTCAACTAACGTTCCTTGTAACAACTGGGCAGAATTTAAAGGTCAGTGACCTGTAAGATGGTCTTGCCAACCAAGTAAGTTAGTCTGGTTGTGGGCTTTGCTGAGATAGATGTTTCGTAATGCTCCACTTGTCCCTAAATTTCTCACTCTCACTGTCCTAACATCC
>NW_004444115.1:230226-231250 GCF_000243295.1 Trichechus manatus latirostris
GTTTGCCTCATAAGAAAAAGTTTGATTTCTGTCTTCATACAGATGAGGTGTCCTGTGGCAGGGGTATTGGATATGCCCAGGTGACTGGGACACAGCA
The DNA here is from genome assembly GCF_000243295.1 of Trichechus manatus latirostris. Taxonomy (NCBI): domain Eukaryota; kingdom Metazoa; phylum Chordata; class Mammalia; order Sirenia; family Trichechidae; genus Trichechus; species Trichechus manatus. The sequence goes on from NW_004444115.1 coordinate 230,324, forward strand.
AGATGGATGTGATCTCAACATAATGGAGAAGATTCTAACATCCTGAGATGTCTAAGCATGAACAGGGTTGCCTTTATTATTTAGACTTCTAACTTGTTCCAAAAACTACACAACATATCACTGAATAAACTAAAAGTCAGAGGAGAAATCAGGGCAAAAAGCTGTACCTGGAAAACTAACAGCTGCAAAGCTACCAACCATAGGCAGTGAGTTACATTTTTAAGGCTCCCCAGCCCACAGTCTCTGTGAGTCTACGTTCAAATTCCCTTCCAAGAGTCAGGACTACTTTAGCCAATAGACCCTAAGGTGGGGTTAATTGAGATGGTACTGGACCAGTTACAAAGTCACACCTGAATCCTGCCCTCCTCACAAGTTTCCCAAAGGAAAGCATAGACTAAGGAGGAAGAAGAATCTAGCGCGCTCTAGAGCTTTAGCCCTAAACCTCAGAGCAGAATTCTACCAAGCTGACAATATCCTGCAGAAAACTCCCTTTACCTAAGCCAGGATATCGTGATGGCCTAGAGTGAAGTACTTTGATTATTTTACCCCAAAGACCAAAATTGAAGTCTTGGACCTTACCACTCCCTGTCTGAGGAAAGTTCACACCTGCCAGTGAAAATCAGAAGAAAGTAAATAAAACTAAAGAAAACCAGAAAGCAACCTAATGCCCTGCTGACCTAGGCCACCCACCCTGGGACTTTCTCTGCTCAAGGAGAGCCAAACAATTTGGACTGCTGTCCTCCTAGGGCTTCTCTTGATCATCACCATGCAGGTTCTCCTCACCTGTCTGCCCAGTTAGTCTCTTGTTCGTGACTTCCATGCCATCATCTTTCTTGCTTGGTTCTCTCATTTAGCTGGAGTACATCCTCCAATAGCTTTCTGATAAGTGGGCTGTCAACAGAGGTTAACGACCTCTAAAATGTAGAG
>NW_004444115.1:233119-234584 GCF_000243295.1 Trichechus manatus latirostris
CCATTATATATACTCAATGAAAAATGAGTTTCCATAATCTTTTCCTGCGGCTGGCCACCTCTACGTGGAAACACGTGAACAGACTCAGCTCTCTTCACACACTGACAGTCTTACTGTGCCATGCTCTCCTGACCTCACAGTCGTCAGTCTGGCCAAGCTGGTCCATTCATGACAGACTTGGTCCTGATGCTGAGCACCGACCAGCTGTGCTCACCGAGCCTCACGGTAATCCCTTGGAGGACAGCAGTGACTCCATATCTCAAGGAGGACATTGAGACTCAGACCTGGGTGTGGTGCCAGGAACACTGTGGCTGGCACTCACTTTTCCCTCCAGAATGTACTTTTGTTCTGGAAACAGAATGCAGTTCCCGAGGGAACAGGCACCAGAGTTCCGTGTGGAACTGCAGGCAGGGTGGTGAGGGCACAGAGGGAAGCACCCAGAAGATGCTCTTCTTCCTGCTCAGCTGTCTGCTGCCCGCCGCTGACGGAGGGAGTTGCTTCCGCTGCTGGCCCGAGCTGCCCGCACTGGTGGACTACGACTTGCAGGTTCTCTGGGGCACACCAGGGCCACCTGCAGAGCTCTCACAGAGCCTTCACACGGTCTTCATGGAGGAGCATGGCATCAGCAACCCCTGGTACCTTGGTGAGGCCCAGCCAGGAGACCAGGATGAGGGCTGCCCCCTCCACTCAGGTTGGTGTCTCCTTCCCTGACTGCCCTTTGTTCCCATGTCACATCCTCAGATCGTGACCACCTGGAAGAAGAAGCAGCCAAATTCTTCAATAACATAGACCTAGCCATTAAGAAATCACGAGATGGTGAGGAAGCCACGTGCCCCAGGGCCCTGGGGTTTGGTTGGCACAGTCTGTCCTTCCAGGTGTTCCCTGAGGAACCACCTAGCCATGGGATGTGAGGGTTGTGAAGGTGGGGTGGATGCAGCACTGTCTGTGTGCCCTATGGAGTCTCTGCCTGAAAAATCAGGTGTGAAGTCCTACCGTTAACAAGCTACAGAACTGATTTCACCTATGAAGTGTGGATAATAGGTCCCTGTCACTCTTACCTCTCCCAGATAAACTAGTACTTTTGGATGAGATTGACACCTTCAGGAAGATCTTTTCTGAGAGACTGAACAAGATATCAGAGGCACTGAAGGAGAAGGGTGAGAGGTGGGGCTGGCCCCCATCCACGCCTGACCTTCACCCTCCCTGAAGCCCCAAGGAGTCCAGAGTCAAGTCTGCAGCCCCCTTCCTCCCTCGAGCCCTGCTTGAGCTGCACTTGACCCCTCCCCAGGGGCCCCTGCCTGCTCACTCCTCTTGCCCAGCCCTTCCACACCTTCTCCTTGCTCATACCCCCACTCCCTCCCAGCTCTGTCTGCCTCCCCAGCTCCTCAGTCTCTCTACTATCTCGCCTTCCCGGGCAGTCTGCAACAAGTCCTGTGGTGAGTACTGTGGGCACCTGGCCTGGGCG
>NW_004444115.1:236342-237833 GCF_000243295.1 Trichechus manatus latirostris
GCTGGTCCAGCCTATGGGTGATCCCAACAGGAGGTCAGAGGTATGGAGGCAAGCAGACAGGAGATCAAGGTGGAACTCCCTACTTCTGGTCCACAGGGACAAGGCCGGCCGGGCATGTCCTTCAAATGAACCAAAGTCGCAGCTCCAGTCAGAAGGCTCTCGCTCATCTTCAGGCTCTGGTATCTCTCCCTCCCTGATCCCTTCTGACCTGGGGTGATAACAGCTCCACAGTTCTGAGGCCCTGGAAGACTAGGCGATCTCTGTGGTTTCCCCACACCCATGCCTTTGTAAATGGTTCCATTATTAAAACATCCAAATAGTATTCTAATGAGACTGTGACACCTGCTTCCTACTAGGAACTGGATGGAACTGCCAGCCCTGAGATGTGTCCGCAGCATAACACTATGGAGTGGGGACTCTTCCATCACCTCACCCTCTTTTAATGATCCGCCTTCTCCTCCTGTCAGCCAAACCTTGCCTCCCCAGTGCCCACCTCCCTTCTTCTCCAGAAACTTCCCTCTCCTACTGTGCTGGTGCAGGTAGTGGTAAACTGACAGAGTCACACCAGCCTCATCTAGTTCCAAGACACTAGATTAATGCAGGGGTGTCCTAGTGCCTCAAGGGCCCAGCACAGGGGTCCTTGCCTTGGGGTGTAGAATGGAGGAGGAGAGAGACCAGTTGAAGTCCCCTGCAAGAGAAGAAGCAAGCAGAAGAGCGTCAGAAAACAGGCTCCAGTCATACCAACAGCAAGCCCCTCCCTGTATACCAGAGACAGACTTACATTACCTAAAATGGCAATCAGAGCAGGAGAGCCACGCAGAGAACCACAGGGAGCAGAAGGTCTTAGCCTGGCACCCAGCCTAGGTGGTCCAGGGAGGCTTCCCTGAGATGCTGTCTTAAACACACATGAGTGGCCAGGGAGAGGCACAGGAGGAAAGGGTGCTTCTGACTGAGGGTTCAACACTGCAGAGGGAGAGAAATATGTAAGACCAAGATGGGTTCAGGAAACTCTCCCTCCTCCACAGCTGGTGGGGGCAATATGCAGACCGTGGGATCCCTGAGGCCATGGCAGCTCCCACAGACCTGACAGACCTGTGCAACAGACCTGTGCAAGCCCCAAATATGGTGTAAGGAACACCAGTTCTGGGAGAGGCCCAGGCTGGTGCTCAGGGAGACCAGTCCCCTCACACAGCCCCTCATGCAGGAGCTGAGATGCCTAGTTCTACCCTCCTCCACCCATCCTCCCTGCTTCACAGGATGAGGAGTGATGGGACCTAAGGTGTTTTCAGAAAGCCTAAAGCACTCCAAACACACAAGAGCTGACCTTAACAATTCTGAATAAGCAGCCAGAGACCACCGGGCTGCCCTGGATTTCCAGTAGCTGTATGGTACTCCTTTCAAGTCTGGAAAAGCCAGACTCTCCTGGCAGGGATTTTTTTATTTTATTTAAATTAGGACTTGGACTGTTACCTCAAAATCATCCAGGACAAC
>NW_004444115.1:238488-246684 GCF_000243295.1 Trichechus manatus latirostris
GGGTCAGGGTGGAGGCTTCTCCTGACTCAGGTAGCTGCAGAGGCTGGTGAACTCAAGATCAGCAGGTCAGACAGAAGACCTCTGGCTCACAGTCTGTGGAGATCAATGAATCACAAGATCTGCAGGCAAGATGACAGGTAAGCTGCTAGCTCAAGTGCCAAGAACCGGAGGTCAGATGAGCAGGAGTCAGCTGCAGGATCCAGAGCAAGCAAAAGCCCAGGAGCCTTGCCAGAAAGTCCACTTATATTGGATGCAGACCACACCCCCATGGAAACTCCCTTTCAACTGATAGGCTACTCGCAGCAGATCCCATCATGGAGGTGATCACATTATATCAGATCTCATCAAGAAAGTAATTACATTATTATACAACTGCCAGACTACATCATAACTGGCAAACCACTGAGAATCATAGCCCAGCCAAGTTGATGCACAACCTTAATGATCACACTTGCAAAGACAAAACACAAGAAGTCCAGATCCCTAAAAGAAGGAAAGTGAGAAAAGTAAAACAAATACACAGGCACCCAATTCCTCTTCAAGGCACTTGCCCACTCTTAGGCAGCACAGGGCTAAAGACAAAGAAATCAAGCAGAAAATATCTGAAACACAATTCACCAGAACTGGGATCCTGGGGAAATAAAAATTAGAGTTCATGACCCACATAGGAGGATGAACCTGGATAAATACCCCAGGAACCTTAAGGAGCATGGTTCTACTCTGACACACATTAGGTCACCATGAGTCAGAATCAACTCAACAACTGGTGATGGTAGTGGATTGGTTGGGAAAGCTATATCTTACAAAGTATGAAACTCAACCTTAAAGCAGCTCAGCCTCTGATAGAATTAAAGAAAACTGTTCTTATTCCACACTGCTGGAGAATAGGGTAAATATTATCCTCTAGACAAAAATAATATCATCTAGAGCCACTACAATGTTCCATTTACAATGCCTCGCATTTAGACAAAAATAAGCAGGCACACTAAGAAACAGGATCAAGATAAACAGAAGACAAAGACAAACCTACTAGTGATCCAGATACTGGAGTTACGAGAAATGAATTTTAAAATAACTATGATTAATACATTCAAAAACATATAAGATGCCTTTCAACAAGTGGTGCTAGAGCAATTGGCCAATCATAGGCAAAAACGAGCCTTCATCTAAGTCTCACACATTATAAAAAATTAATTCAAAATGGATTATGTACTTAAATGTAAAACATAAAACTTAAAAACAAAAAGGAAACTCTAGGACTAGGTAAAGAATTCTTATACCAAAAGCACAATTCATAAAAGGAAAATTTCATAAATTGGACTTCATCAAAATTGAAAACTTTTGCTCTGTGAAAGGCTGCTAAAAGGATAAAAAGATTGGGGGGAAAATTGCAAATCACATATCTGACAAAGAACTAGTATCTAGAATAAAGTACTCTCCAAACTCAACACTGGGGGAAAAAAAAAAAAAAAAACAAAGAATTCAATTAGAAAATGGGCAAAATACATGAAGAGACATTTCACAGAGGATGATCTACAGATGGCATATAAGCACATGAAAAGATATTCAGTATCATTAACTATTAGGGAAATGCAAATTACAGCCACTATGAGATACCATCATACAGCTATTGTAAGGTGCCATCCAGTCAACTTTGACTCATAGCAACCCCGTGTGACAGAGAAGAACTGCCTCACAGGGTTTTTTGACTGTAATCTTTATGGGAACAAATCACCAGGTCTTTCTCTTACCCTGCTGGGTATGTTCAAATCGTCAAACTTTTTGGTTAACAGCCAAGCCCTTAACCATTACACCACCAGGGCCCTTTCACACACCTATTAGAGTGGCTGAAACAAAAAATACAATAAAAAGTGGATCTCTCAGACAATGCCGGAGAAAATGTAAAATGATACCACTACTGTGTGTTTGTGTGTCTGTGTGTGCACATGCACACGCACACACGTGGACCCCCAAATTCCACAGGTTTCTGGGAGATTTCACCAGCAGGACTCCCAGGTGACCCTCCTCTTGGCGAGTGGGCAGAGGCCATCAACATTTCATCTGATGAGTGGGAGAGTCTTGGTATATCTCAAGACTGTGGGTGTATTCTTATATGGCCCCTGGAGCAGACTTGACAAGAACACAAAGCTCCCCAGCAGGGCTCCATCCAGGGCCCTGCCATGGCTCCCACTTCCCCTGCCAGTCATCAGCAGCACCTCCCACCCTAGCTTTGGCTGATTCTCCTGCTTTTTGCCCTCCAAACATACCATGTGCTCCTCTACCAGGTAAGCAAATGCTTGGGGCATCAACAAAACAGGGGAACCAGTTGTCCAAAGCAAAGATCCATAGATGCCAAGCAGACAGGACACAAGGAAAAGCAAGCGCCATATGGGAAGGGAACTGGCAGGGCACTAAATGAAACTGATACCAGCTCCAGTGCGTGAAAATGTGCCAGCTGGAAATAAAATTCATGCAGGATCACAAGTACGCCCACAAGGTTGTATAAGCTATGAGGCCCCCACCACTTCAACACCTCCACTGATATCTCTCTCCTACAGTCCCCTCCTGTGTAATTGAAACTCCTTAGCAAGTCTCTTGGGAGTATATTGCTTCTTTCTAATAAACAAGAGTTGGGGTGGGGTGTCAAGTCTGACTCTTAATACATTCACCCAGTATGCAAATAGATCCAACAAGCATCAAAGTTGAAGCATGAGCCGTTTAAAGCAAAATTGGTGAAAGTCAATTTTTCATTGTTGGAGAACAACAGAATTTTACATTGATCATGGAAACAACTAAGTTCACTAACTCATTTGCTTTGTTGTAGGATATGTGGAATATTCTTTTTGTACAAAGTGTGGTATATAGTAAAAATCTTAGTACTCCATATCCACTAAAAATTATATAATCCAGTTGATTTCATTTGGCTAAAATGGCATACACCAGTTTTGATTCAATCACTAATATTATAGTTGCATTTAAAAAGAAGTTACATCATGCATAGTTAACAAACACACGCATACACATATATACGTGCATTTATATAACTCACATATCCCGTTTGAATGAGTGAGCAAACAGAGGAGGAGGCACCACAGATTATCACTGCTTAGGATCCTCACATGCCACGGCGCTGTCCCCTACCTCCTACCTGTGGTCACACTGAGCCCCACCCTCAGAGAAATACAACTCATATGTGTCCTGGCTCCACTCTGTGGCCACCAGAGACTCTGTGGTGCAGGAGGGAAGGCATCTGACACTTGCTCTCATTTCTACTATAGGACAGGTACTCGTCACTTTATCTCATTTAACTGTAAAAATATGGAGTACACATTATAATCCTCTTTTTGTAGATGAGTTTCAGTGAGGCTATTACTTACCCAGACACTTCTTTTTTCCAAAGACCATTCCAGACTTTTCCATGGAGTCTGAAAGTCGGAAAGTAGATGTGAAGCCTGAAAATTGAGGTGAAGTTTCCCCCACCCCCTTCCTGCATTCCCACCCCAGTAGCTATAGTGCATTTCCTCTGCAGGTGGTCATTTTTATCAACCGAAAGGATGCAATCTGGCCTGATCCCACATGTTCCCTTTCTTCTGCCATTATCTGGTCTTCTATGGAAAATTCCACTTGAGTGTGTTCATTGTTCTTCTAAATCAATTTTCCTGTTTATATTTTAATTTCTCATTTACTGAGATTATTCAATTGCCAGGCACTGTGCCAGCGGCATTATATAAATCACTCTGATCCACAAAATAACTCCATGAGAAAAGTTCTTTTCCCACTAGACAGATATCAAACCCCAACTTTGCTCCCATCAGCTGGCACACTAAGTAGGAACATGTGTATGCACACACGTTAGCATGCACACCCTCAGAATCCACAAGAATTATAGATGTTACATCTCAGACCAAGGATTAGAGAGGTTAAGCAGCCATAGTTCACCCAGCTAGTCCATGAGCTGAGATTTGAACCCTCTAGATATCTTGTAACAAGCTTTCCTCCTTATACCCCGACTGCATGGTGAAACTGCTATACGCGAGAGGGGCACCAAAAAGACATAGAGGCAATTTAAGGAAGCAGAACCTTAGCAGAAGCAAGACAAACTACTGAGCAATAAAAACAGGAGGCCCACTCTGTAAGAGTTAACGTTATATGGTGTTAACTGACTAGGATCCCATTTCCTTGATGAAAGAGACATTTAAACAAAGAATGAAACAGATCACACTTATTTGCAGCTAAGCATTGGTATTTTTCTCTGACTTGGGAAATTCAAAAAGCTTTCATTTATGTTTATAGTGTGGAATAGGAGCACTACCTTTATCAAAATAGCTGTGTAGAGACTATGTCACTATCAGACACTCCTGCAGACAGAGCCCATGTTCTGCAAATGCATAAAGCCTCCTGCCAAAAGAAGGAAGTCTTCTGGGCAGCCAGGGTCCCCCTGGAAGGAGTGGCGGTGACATGGCGGTAGAGACTCATCACTGCCTCCTCCCCCTGCTCCTGGCCACAGGAGCAGCATCCTGCAGATTTGCAGCCTGGTTTGCATTATCAACTGCCTAAGGAACATATTTTCTGTGAGAGCAGACATTGCTTCCGCCCCTCACATCTCAGCTCTGTCTTCTTCCTGGGACCCCCTTCCTTGTTTCTTAGTGTCATTGTGATGTATCAAATCTCCCTCTAACTGGGAAAGGAGAATAAAACCTGTGTAATCTGTCCTGGAAGAAGTACAGCCAGGATGCTTCTTTAGGAGACAGGTGGTGAGACTACATCACACATACTTTGAACATGTTATTAGGAGGGACCAGTCCCTGGAGAAAGACATCATGCCTGGTAAAGTAGAGGGTAGGCAAAAAAGAGGAAGACCCTCAATGAGATGAATTGACACAGTGGCTGCAACAATGGATTCAAACACAGCAATAATTGTGAGGATGGAGCAGGTCCAGGCACTGTTTCATTCTGTTGTACATAGGGTTGCTATGAGTCGGAACTGACCCAACAGCACCTAACAACAACAACATGTATGTGTGTGTATGTTGGAAGGGTGGCAATTAGAAGCAATAGGAGGGTCCCTCAGAGACCATGGAGAATGTAAAAATGTCATAGCAGAGACATCCGACCTCCTCTGACTTAACAAGGGAGAAAGAGAATCACCATCAGCACCAGCCCAAGGCTGATTCCCATGAGGCAGAGATCAGACATACCTCCTCTCTCCAACCCTCTCACCAATTCTGACACTAGCTGTCACTCCCACAGCATCCTCGACCTCTCTGCTGGGTTTGACAATTCACTGCAATGCCACATAGAACTCACAGTTATGGGAGTTATTAGGGAAGCAACAAGTTATAACTCAGGATCAGGAAAGGCTCAGGATACAGTTCTTCAGTCAGGACAGTTTCTTGGCCGTGCCCATGGCCAGCCCTCTCCCTGGCCCTCAGCCCCTCAGGCCTCTTGGGCCTCTCTGGATGGTCCAGCCTCTGCCTTGCTCAGGCAAGTGTTACAAAGCTTCCCAGCTCCACCAGTAAGCACCCAGAATCATCCCACTCTGCCAGTAAGTCTCGGCCTGAAGGTGCTCAGCTCTCCAGCTCCGTGGGTTGGGAAACTCAGCTCCATTAATGAGCGCCTGGAGGCACCTCACTCTGACAGCAAGCCTCCTGCCCAAAGGCACTCATCTTTCTTGCTCTGTGGGCCAGGAAGCCCACAGCGCCATTTTCCACTGGTCTCCTGGTTCTGCTGCCTCCGCTGCTGACATTTCTCTGCTGCTGCTTCTCATCATCTTTTGCCAGTTCTGATATTACATCTCTCTCTCTATCTCCTGAGTATAGAAGGTTCTCAGCAGAGATCCTGGGTCTAAAGGACGTGCTCCACTCCTAGCTCTTCTTTCTTGGTGATAATGAGGTTTCCCCCTTTCCCACCTCTGGATGGCTCCTTTTAACCCTAGCAGGATGACAAAACTGATCAATCCCCTTGTTAGGGTTCCATATACCTTATTGTCATGGTCCCACCCCAACAAGCATTCCATGCACCTTATTTGAATCACCAGCAAGCTGTCCAATCCCCTTGGTGGGCCACAAGCACCTTATTTGCACAGTCCTGCCCGGTCATTGTGTGGGAGTTGCAAAGACTGTGGTTAGAAGAGCCATATTAAGTATTTCACTGTGCCACACAGAGTCTGTTCCCTCAATACCCAAAAGAAGAAACTGAGATGCAGAGAGGTCAGGCACCCTAACCCCTGTGTCTCCTGACTCCTCGTCCAGTGCTACTTCCACTGTGCCATGAGCCCTTCTTCAGGAATGGTGATGTTTCCATTTCCAAGTTACAGAACCAGAGAACTTTAGGCCTAGAAGGGCCTAGAGGGTGTTTCTCTCTGAAGGTTACTGCCCCAGTTCCACTGACAAAATGGCTCTAAGAAGAAGGACTTACTTCCTTTGAAGAGTCAGAACTTTCTGACTTTTGGGGACTAGTCCTTGCTTGTTAAAACAACAAATGGAATATTGAGGGTGAGAGTAGAGAATCAATCAGGGAAGCAGATATCAACTCCATATAAATAAGCATTATTGAACTGTATAATTTATAAAGCAACTACTACATGCCAAGCACTTGATCAACATTAGTCTTTTTTAATCTTCACCACAGCCACATGAGTTGTGCCCTATTATTTCCATTTTGCAGACGGGTGAACCAAAGTTCAAGAGTTTGGGTCACTTGCTCAAAGTGACACAGACGGGCAATGAGTGAGAGGAGTCTGTCCCTACCCAGAGTCTTTGTCCCCTCTATTGTGCCACATTGCCTCAAACACTGCCCCCCAGCAATGGGATAGCTGAGACTGGGAAGTGACTACCCTTCCCCGGAAGGGTCAGGCAGAGGTGAAATTGATGGGACTCGAGGGCTGGAAGCTCCCTCTAACTCTGATCCTCGGGCACAGTAGCTACAGGCACAGGCACTGGAGCTAGATTACAAGAGTCACGTCATTACTCACTAGTTGTGACCCAGGACAAGTTACTGAACATCTGTTGCCTGCTAACCCCCCAAAGAGACGGGCAAAATAACCTGCTGATCAAGCAAACCTAGGTTTATTGCTACTGCAGTAAGGGGGCCACGGCCTTATAGACTCACCTCAGAAGGGGAAAAGCAAAAGTGGGATATTTATGAGGCTTGGTGGTCCAATTCAAGGTAGATATTTCAACGTAGGAGGTCTAATTTGGATTGGGAAAAATTCGTAATATAGTAATTTAGGTTTGATGGACACAGCAAGGAGATGTTGTGAAACAAGTCCTTGAAGAGTAAGCAGTCCTCTGAGAAGCCCAGTTGAGCAATCTATTCTTCCTAGAAGGGGCAATTTAAACTTTTGAGGGAAAGTTTGGTAATCTGTTTTCAGATAAATGGATTTTCAGGAAGTTCCTAAAAAAGAAAGTTATTTGCAAGTTGTCCTAGTTATCTAGTGCTGCTATCACAGAAATACCACAAGCAGGTGGCTTTAACAAACAGAAATTTATTTTCTCACAATTAGGAGGCTAGAAGTCCGAATTCAGGATGCCATCTCTAGGGCAAGCCTTTCTCTCTCTGTCAGCTCTGGAGGAATGTCCTTGTCTCTTTGAGCTTCTGTTCCTGTGCAATCTTTATGTGGCTTGGTATCTCTCTTCCCCCATCTTTCCTCACTACCTTGCTTGTTTAATCTCTTTTATATCCCAAAAGAGATTCACTTAAGACACACCCTACAGTAACACTGTCACATTAACATAACAAAGAAAATCCATTCCCAAATGGGATTATAACCACTACAGGGGTTATGATTTACGACACATATTTTGGGGGACACAATTCAATACATAACACAAGTTCATCTTCCTGGGCAAGAATTTTCTTCAGTAGTAAAGTAATGTTAATGCTGAATGTAGAATAGTAAAGTCATATTAATGTAGACATTAAGTTGTGGTTATAGATGGCTTCAGTTTTCACCCCCTATTCCTCAGTTTCCTCATCAGTACAGTGGGGATAGTGATAGAACCTACTTCTTAGGGTTGAAATGATAATTAGTATAATATGTATAATGCACTTAGAGTAATACTTGGCACTTAGTAAGTGCTAGATAAGTATTTGCTAATATTGTTCTCATGATAGAATATCTCAGCTATCATGTCTCCAGAATTAGTCTAAAATCTACCTATGCTGAGCTTTTTTTTTTTTTTTTTCATTTTTTTT
>NW_004444115.1:253490-271624 GCF_000243295.1 Trichechus manatus latirostris
GTTTTATTTTGGACACCTACTGGAACCATCTTGTCCTATTTTTGTAAATGTTTTGATATTGTCTGCTGTCTTTGGGGCATTCGGTACTTATTTTTCTCATTTATTGATTGTAGATTTGTTTGTTTTGTTCCTTTTTTTTTAAATTTGACTATGTCTGAGCACGCGGACATAGTTGTTTGCTCGTCTGTGGGCACAATACTTTTCACCTCCTTCTCCATATACCACGTCTTTTTATCCTTTCATCTGTTGATGGACGCTTGGGTTGTTTTCATCTTTTGGCTATTGTGAATAATGCTGCAATGAACGTTGGTGTAGAAGTGTCTGTTTGAGTTCCTGATTTCAATTCTTTTGGAAATATACTTAGGAGTTGAATTGCTGTGTCACATGGTAATTCTGTTTAACTTTTTGAAGAACCACCAAACTGTTTTGCACAGTGGCTGCACTATTTTACAACCCCATCTGCAAAGGGGGTTCTGATTTCTCAGTATTTTTGCTAACGTGTTATTATCCACTTTTTTTTTTAACTAGCCACCTTCGTGTTGTTGTTATGTGTCATTGAGTCAATTCCAACTCCTAGCGACCCTATTTACAACAGAACAAAACACTGTTTATGAGCAATTCTCATAATCGTTTTTACGCTTGAGTTCATTGTTGCAGCCACTGTGTCAATCCATCTCATTGAGGGTCTTCCTGTTTTTCACTCACCCTCTACCAAGCATGATCTCCTTCTCCAGGGAGTGGTCCTCCCTGTTAACATGTCCAAATTATGTGAGATGAAGTCTTAACCATGCTTGCTTCTAATGGGCATTCTGGCTGTACTTCTTCCAAGACAGATTTGTTCGTTCTTTTGGCAGTCCATAGTATATTCAATATTCTTCACCAACACCATAATTCAAATGCATTAATTCTTCAGTCTCCCTTATTCATTGCCCAGCTTTCAGATGCATATGTGGCAATTGAAAACACCATGGTTTGGGACAGGCCCACTTTAGTCCTTAAAGTGGCATCTGTGCTTTTTAACACTTTAAAGAGGTCTTTTGCAGCAGATTTACCCAATGTAATGCATCCTTTGATTTCTTGACTGCTGCTTCTGTGGGTGTTGATTGTGAATCCAAGTAAAATGAAATCCTTGACAACTTCAATCTTGTCTCCGTTTATCATGATGTTGCTTATTGGTTCAGTTGTGAGGATTTTTGTTTTCCTTATGTTGAGGTGTAATCCATACTTAAGGCTGTGGTTTTTGATCTTCATCAGTAAATGCTTCAAGTTTGTCTTCACTTTCAGCAAGCAAGGTTGTGTCATCTGCATATCGCAGGATGTCAATGAGTCTTCCTCCAATCCTGATGTCCGGCTCTTCTTCATATAGTCCAGCTTCTAGGGTTATTTGTTCAGCCTACAGATTGAATAAGTATGGTGAAAGGATACAACCCTGCTGCATCCTTTAAACCACAAAGTATCCCCTCGTTCTGTTCGAAATACTGCTTTTTGGTCTAAATACAGGTTCCTCACGAGCACAAGTAAGTGTTCTGGAATTAGCCATCCTAGTGAATGTGAGGAGTGCTGGTGGAACAGTGACTAAGAGCTCAGCTGCTAACCAAAATGTTGTCAGTTCGAGTCTACCAGCCACTCCTTGAAAACCCTATGGAGCAGTTCTACTCTGTCCTATAGGGTCACTGTGAGTCGGAATCAACTCGACGGCAACCAGTTTGGTTTTTGTTTGCTTGTTTAGTGAGCCCAAAGCAGTGTCTCATCATGGTATTGACTTGCATTCCTTAATGCCCAGTGATGTTGAGCATCCTTTCATGTGTTTATTGGCCACTTTTATATCTTCTTTAAACAAATGTCTGTTCAAATTCTTTGCTTATTTCTAATTACGTTCTTTGTTTTTTGTTGTTGTTAAGTTATATAAGTTCTTTATGTATACTAGATGTTAATCCCTTAACAGATATATAATTTGTAAATATTTTCTCCCATTCTGCCAGTTGTCTTTTAACTCTCTTGATAGTGTTCTATGATATGTAAAATTTTTAATTTGGCTAAAGTCCAGTTTATCTGTTTTTTTCTTTTGTTGTCTGTACTTTTGATGTCATAGCTAAGAACCCACTGCCGATTCCAAGGTCATGAAGATTTTCCCCTATGCTTTCTTCTAAGAGTTTTGTAGTTTTGGCTCTTAGAGTTAGGTCTTTGATCCGTTTTGAGTTGATTTATGCATATAATGTAAGCTAAAGGTTGACTTCATTCTTTTGCATGAGAATATCCAGTTTTTCCAGCACCGTTTGTTGAAAAGACTGCCCATTGAATAGTCTTGGCACTCTTGTAAAAACTCAATTGACCATATGTGTGAAAGTTTATTTCTGGAATTTCAATTCTATTCCATTTGTCTATATATCTATCCTTATGCCAGTACCACACTGTTTTGATTACTATAGCCTAGTAGCAATTTTAAGGAGCCCTGGTGGTGCAACTGTTAGGCACTCGGCTGCTGACCAAAAGGTCGGCAGTTCAAACACATCCAGAAGCTCCATGGGAGAAATACCTGGCAATCGTTTCTATAAATATTACAGCCAAGAAAACCCTTCGGGGAAGTTCTACTCTGTTGCATGGTTGCTATGAGTCAAAATCGACTCGAAGACACCTAAAAACAACAACTAGTAAGTCTGGAAATTGGGAACTGTGAGTCCTCTAAACTAGTCCTTTTTCAAGATTGTTTTAGTTACTTGGAGACCCCTTCATTTCTATGTGAATTTGAAGATTCGATTCACTTTTCCATTTCTGCAAAAAATGGCTTTTGGAATTTTGTTAGGGATTGCTTGAACCTGTAGATTGCTTTTGGTAGTACTGACATCTTAATAATATTAAGTCTTCCAATCCATGAACTCAGAATATCTTTCCATTTATCTAGATCTTCAATTTTGTTCAGCAATGTTTTATCGTTTTCAGTGTACAAGCATTTCACAGCCTTGGTTAAATTTACTCCTAGGTATTTTATCCTATTTGGTGCTACTGTAAATGGAATTGCTTTCTCAATTACCTTTTCAGATTGTTCATTGCTAATGCATAGAAATATAACAAATTTTGGTGTTTGTTTTGTGTCCTGCAACTCTGCTGAATTCATTTATTAGCTGTAACAATATTTTTGTGGAATTTTTAGGATTTTCCAGGTATAAGATCATGTCATCTGCCAAAAGAGAATATTTTACTTCTTCCTTTCCAACTCTGATGGCTTTTATTTCTTTTTCTTGCCTAATTGTTCTGGCTAGAATTCCAGTATTATGTTGAATAGAAGCGGTGAAGTGGGCGTCTTTGTCTTGTTCCTGATCTTAGGGGAAAAGCTTTCAGATTCCACAACTGAGTAGATGTTAGCTGTGAGTTTTACACATACGGCCTTTATTATGTTGAGGAAGTTCCCATTTATTCCTAATTGATTGTTTTTATCATGAAAGGGTGATGCATTTTGTCAAGCGCTTTTCCTGCATCAAGTGAGATGATCACGAGGTTCTTTCCCTTTGTTATATTCATATGGTGTATTACATTGATTGATTTCTGATTGTTGAACTACCCTTGAATTCTGTGGAAAAATCCAAATTGGTTAGAGATATAATTCTTTTAATATGCTGCTAAGTTTTGTTTGCTAGTATTTTTTTTTTTTTTTGAGGGTTTTTGCATCTGTATTCATAAGCGATACTGGTCTGTAGTTTTCATGTGGTGTCTTTGTCTGGCTTTGGTATCAGGGTAATACTGGCCTCACAGAATGAGTTAGAAAGTGTTTTTTCTCCTCTTCTATTTTTTAGAAGGGTTTTGGAAGGATTGGTGTTAATTCCTCTTGAAATGTTTGGGAGAATTCACCTGTGAAGCCATCTGATCCTCGGCTTTTCTTTGTTGGAAGGTTTTTGGTTACTGATTCAATTTCCTTATTTGTTACAGATATATTCAGATTTTCTATTTCTTCTTGAATCAGTTTTAGAAGTTTATGTTTTTGTAGAATTTGCTTATTTCATCTAAGGTATATAATTTGTTGACACACAGTTGATCATATAATTCTCTTATAATCCTTTTTGTTTCTGTAAAATTGTTAGTAATGCTCCACTTTCATTTCAGATTTTAGCAATTTGAGTCTTCCCTCTCTCTCTGTCTTTCTTTTTCTCTCTTTCTGTCAATCTAGCTAAAAGTTTGTCAATTTTCTTGATCTTTTCAAAGAACCAACTTTTAGTTTCATTCATTTCCTCTATTGTTTTTATATTCTCTATTTCATTTATCTCCACTACGATCTTAATTACTTCCTTCTTTCTGCTAACTTTGGGCTTAGTTTCCTTTTCTTTTCTAGCTCCGTAAGGTATAACCTTAGGTTATTGATTTAAAATCTTTTTTCTAATGTAGCAATTTACAGCTATAAATTTCTTTCTTAGCACTGTTTTCACTGCAACCCATAAATTTTGATATATTGTGTTTTTGTTTTCATTTGTCTTAAGATATTTTCAGATTTCCCTTTTTTTTTATCCATTGGTTGTTTGGAGTACATTACTTAATTTCCACATGTGCATTTTCCAGTTTTCCTTCTGCTTTTGATTTCTAATTTCATTTCATTATAATCAGAAAAGATATTTTGTATTCAATCTTTTCAAACCTATTGAAACTTGTTTTGTTGTCTGTCCTGGAGAATGTTTCATGTACACTTGAGAAAAATGTATGTTCTGCTGTAATTGGGTGGAGTCTTCTGTATATGTCTGTAGTGTAATTAATTGATTTATAGTGTTTTCCAGTTCTTTGTTTTCTTATTGATTTTCTGTCTGGTTAGTCTACCCTTTATTGAAAGTGGAATATTTAAGTATCCAACTATTATTTTAGAATTGTCATTTCTCCCTTCATTTCTGGCAATATTTGCTTCTTATATTTTGGGGCTCTATTACTAAGTGCATATATGTTTATAATTGTTCTTTTTTCTAGTTTGAATGATTTTTCAATATATAATGTCCTTTTTTGTCTCTTGTAAACTTTTTGTACTTAGTCTATTTCTCATGACAACAATATAGCCACTCCCACTCTCTTTTGGTTACTATTTGCATGCAGTGTATTTTTCTATCCTTTTACTTTCAACCTCTTTTCGTCTTTGTATCCATAGTGAATCTCTTGAAGACAGGGTATAGATGAACCTTGGTTCATTTTTGTTTGTTTGTTTTGCAGTCTGCTTATCTGTGTCTTTTAATAGGTGAGTTTAATCCATTTACATTTAAAGTAATTACTGATAAGGAAGGATTTACTTCTACCACTTAGCTTTTTGTTTTCTGTTCCTCAATTCTTCAATTTCTGCCTTTTAGTATTCAGCTGAGTTTTTTAGTATCATTTTGATTCCCTTCTTTTTTCTGTATATTTTCTATTTATGTTCTTAGTGATTGCCTTGGAGATTAAAAAATAACATCTTACACATGTAACACCTAGTTTGAGTAATACCAACTTGGTTATACAAACATTCTTCTCCTTTACGTCTTCATCCCTTCGTCTTTATATAGTTATTGTCACAGATTACGTCTTTATATGTTATGTGCTCATTAGCATAGATTATATATTGTTTATAATATTTTTTTTTACATTTGCCTTTTACATCATATAGGAAAAAAGGAGCAGTTACAAACTAAAAGTACGCTAATACTAGCTTTTATATTTACCTATGTACTTGTCTTTACCAGTGCTCTTTATTTCTTGTATTGCTCCAAGTTGCTACCTAGTGTCTTCTCATTTTTGCCCAAAAGAACTGTCTTTAGTATTACTTGAACAGTAGGTCTACTGGTAATGAACTCACTCAGCTTTTATTTATCTGCAAATGTCTTAATTTCTCTTTCATTCTTTGAAGGATAGCTTTGCCAGAATAGAATTTTTTATTGACAGTTTTTTTCCCCCATCAGGACTTCATGACATCCCACTGCCTTCTGGCCTCCATAGTTTCTGATGAGAAATTAGCTGTTAATCTTTTTGAAGATCTTTTGTACATGACAACTCGCTTCTCTTTTACTGCTTTCAAATTGTTTTCTTTGTCTTTGGGCTTTGACTATTTGACAACAAGTGTCTTGATGCTGATGTCTTTGAGTTTATACTGATTGGAGTTCATTGAGCATCTTGGATGGGTAGATTAATGTCTGTCATCATATTTGGGGAGTTTTCAACCATTATTTTTTCTAATATGTTTTTCTTCCCCTTTCTCTTTCTTTTCCTTCTCAAACTCCAATATCATATGTGTTGGTAATCTTGATGGTGTCCCATGGGTCTCTCAGGCTCTGTTCATTTTTCTTCATTCTTTTTTCTTTCTGCTCCTCAGACTCAATAATTTCAATTGTCTTATCTTCACTTTCACTGATCCTTTTTCTACCTGTTCTAATCTGCTGTTGAACCCCTCTAGTAAATTTTTTTATTTCAGTTATTGTACTTTTCAGCTTTGGAATTTTTATTTGATTCCTTTTCATAATCTCTCTTTATTGATATTCTCATTTTGTTCAGGCATCATTTTCTTGATATTCTTTGTTCATTTTCCATAGTTTCTTTTAGCTCATTGAACATATTTAAGACAATTAATTGAATGTCTTTGACCAGTTAATTTCAATATCTGGGCTTCCTCAGGGGTGGTTTATGTAAAATTCTTTTTTCCTGTGAATGAGCCATACTTTCCTGTTTCTTTGTATGTTTTGTTATGAATTAGACCTTCTGAGTATTATAATGTGGTAGCTATAGGAATCTGATTCTCCTACCCCTAAGGGATTGCTGTTGTTACTTAATGAAGTCTGCAAGCATCTATTTGCTTAGTAATTTTTTCAAACTATTTTTGAAGTATGTGTTCCTAGTTGTGTGTGGTTTTTGGAGTTTCTGTTCTGTTATCTCTGGAGTCATCCAGTGATCTGACATAGACTTTAGCAAGACAAAAACAGTAGGGCTGCAGAGTACATGCCCTTTAAATCTTCTGACAAATACTGCCAGGAGAAGCTGCTACTGCCAAGGGGGCTGAAATCATGACAAGCATCTGCACTGATCCTTCAGGGCATTGCCCGTCCAACCAGAATGCACAACCCCAAACCCTTGGAGGATAAGGTCTCTACTGCATGCCCTCACATCAGCAACAAACTCCAGGAATGCAGGCCACTATCCCTATCACCAATGCGGGACTAAAGAATGGGGTTGGTGGCTCCTTTGTACACAAAGGTCACTCAGGCAAGATGAGCAGCCAGTTGCTTCATCAGGCATTCCATGGTTATTGTAAATGTTCATTCAGGTTTCAGTGTTCCAAAATAGTTCATTTCAATTACTTTTTCCAGTTCAGTTGTTGTTTTGGTGGTGCTTCCTCCTCAGCCTTTTTGCATGATGTCACTTGGACTATTTTTAATTCCACACATGTGCCATTTGCCTGCATCACTCTTTTCCTCTACGCCCTCCTTCAGCTGTGTAATTCCTACTCAGCTAAACCCCTAATTTCTCTAGAAGGCCCTTACTGAGCCTCCCAGACCACAAAAGACTCCTACTGCACACAACCATCCCTACTCCACTTCTCGTAGACCTACCACCACTGAAATGAAATAACAGTGGATCTGTGTTTTAGGCTGGGTTCTCTAGAGAAGCAAAACCAGTAAAGCATGTAAATATATATATAAAGACAGATTTATATCAAGGAAATGGCTTACATAATTGGAGAGGCTGGAACGTCCCAAGTCAGTGAGTCAGGAAAGAGGCTTCCCCTGACTCATGTGGCTGCCAGGGGCTGGCAAATCCAAGATTGGCAGGCCAGAGAGCAGGGCTGTTGCTCACAGGCTGTGAAGATTGGTGAATCCCAAGATCGGCAGGCAAGACTGCAGGGAAGCTGCTAGCTCAATTCCCAAGAACCTGACGTCAGATGTACAGGAGCCAGCTGCAGGATCCAGAAGAAGCAAAAGCCCCGGAGTCCTTGCCAGAACATCTGCCCACACTTTATGCAGGCCACAGGCCCAAGGAAATTCCCTTTCAACTGATTGGCTACTTACAGAAGGTCCCATCATGTGGGTGATGACGTATCAAATCTCTATAGGGAAGTGATCACAATGTTATATGACTATCAAAACACTGAGAATCATGGCCCAGCCAAGCTGACACATACTCTTAACCATCACAGTCTGCTAGGTGTTTTTTTGTCTGCACCACACAATGCAGAATGCAAACTCTATGAAGGTCAGGTTCTTTCCTGGATGCCACCTTTCTATGTCTCCAGTCCCCAGTACCATGCTTAACAGGTAGTTGGAGCTCAATAAATATTTTTTGAGTAAGTGAATAAATGAATAAGTATTTTCCCTGATTGTTTTTTCACTGATTTGATAACTTATTTGATTGAATTCATTAATCAATTCCTTCAAATGGATGTCAAACTGATCAGAAAAGTAACAGCAAGGAAAGTTGCCTGACAGTGCAAAATTTAACTCCCAGTTTTGGTTGAGACAGAAACTCTTACACATCAAATTCCTTCCCAGGATAGGTTAGGTATCCAGCTTCAGAGCAAAGGGCAAGGGTCAGGTGACCTGGCCCAAACACAGGCTTTGTAGCTTTAAACAAGTACCTCTGCCTCACCAGGTATGCATGCTGTCATCGGTAGATTGAGGGTTTTGATCTCAATCAATACATTGAGGATTTGGCGTCAATGATTTCTCTCTAGGAAGAAGAAAAGGGTTACTGAAACTATGCCGGGGTTGGGGTTGTTGTAAAACCCAAAGGCAGGAGTGCCATCTGGCTACATGTGGAAAGGAAGACTGACCTGAGCCCAGAGCATGGAGAGCAATCTTTGAATTGGTAAGTGCCTCATCCACTCTGAGGATATTGCAGAAATCCACCCTCTGGATCTGAGGAGAGAAGAGAATGGACAAGGTGCATGTGAGGCTTAGATGGAGGAGATCAGTTCTCAAGCAGTCTTAGTATGGGGTTCCCACCAGCAAGGAGGTCTTCCTGGTTTCAGAAAAAGTATCCCCGGTTTTGGATGGGACAGGAACTCCTCTGCATGAAAGTTCTTCCCAGGATGAGTGGGGCAACCATCTGTGGAGCAAAAAGCTGAGGTCAGGCCACCAGGGCCACCCTGTTGCCCCTAGTCTTGTGAGGTGATGAAGCTAGGAAAAGATCTTACCCTGTTATGCAAATAACACATTTGTGAAGTATGGCTTGACTGTTTATTAACATCACCAGCATTTTGTCCTTTTTCCTGCTCTCCACCCCAGCAGCCTGGCCTCCAATCCTCTCACTCAATTCCTATGCCCATTTACCCCATCCCCAGATCTGGAAGTGAATTGACCACTCAATACCAGCTCTTCAACCCAGACAGGCATCTTTGGCTCCAGTTCTGTCACCCAAAGCCAATGCTCAAAATGGCTGCTGCATTGAGGTCTCCACACCTCACTCATACTCTTGGGCTAGAAGTTAATCTGTATCTACTGAATTCCATTGGGCTTGTTGATTGTCCTGCTGGCTGCTTCCTGCACCCTTGCCTCACCCCTGCTCAATACACTTCTTCCTACCCAAAAATGCACCAAAAATGGTTGAGTAATTCACTTTACAGATCACGACTGCAACTCACTGGCTTATGTTTGTGAAATCCACTTCCTTCTTCCATCTGAAAATCAAAATGGCATTGTCCTGTCTCCAAAACAATTTTCCTGCTCTTCATTGATTACCGGTGGTGATTCCAGGGTCTCATTTGCCAAATCACTAAGCATTGGGTTATGACCATAAGAAAACAGAATGGACACCAGCTCACAGAGCAGCAGGCCCTTGGTGCATCACATAGACTTCAAAACTGACCCTCCTTTTTGCAAGTTGAGACACTTGCCATCCTCAGCAGCTTATCAATAGGCACGTGAAGGGAGACTGATTGAAATTATCTGTAATGACTTTTTAATGTGTCATCTTGGGTAGGCAGAATCAGGGATGGTTTATGTCAAATTCTGTTTCCCGAAATTCCCTTCTCTGCATGTTTCTGGTTAAGATGGGAAACGAGAAATATTTTGTGCAGATTCAAAGGACAAAACTAAATCAGCAACCATTTTGTGTTTTATGCTTGGAAGGTCAGGGCTGGCACTTTTGAAGTTAACACGTTAACTGACTTGCCTTGTTGGCTTTAGGCAGCCACTGGACCTGCAACTGCTCCACCTTATGCTGGATCTTCCTTCAGCTCAGGTGTATACTTAGCTCTGTGACAAAGGGCACCAGCTTCTCCTGCAAGACACCCGCATCATTGAGATTGGAGGTGGTGAGAAATGATGCAGATTTCCATCCATTCTCGTGGACCCCAGATTGTCCTTGTTCTCCCTCACTTTACATCCACCTTACCTTCCTAACTGCCTGCCCTGTGAACATAAAGCTCCAGCATCAGAGAAGACAACAGACTCACTGAGACTGACCAGCTTCCACAGTAACATAAGGTCAAGTGCCTTATGGAACAGACTATAGATGATTCTATGTCCCTAATTGAATCCTGACTGACTGATACATTAACCAAAATCATAGGTGACACATGTATGAACAAAACACCAATCTGCTCATGTACAGGAAGAACCATAACTGCCAGGCTCAGAGTGCAAGTGCCAGGGCAAAACGGGTTGATTGGGTGCCTTTGGTGACCAGTAGCCTGCACCTTTGGCTACCTGACCCCAACTTCTCTGGAAATGCCAACCAGTCCTGGGGGCTAAAATGCAATCTTTGTCCTCTGGAGCATTCAGCACACCCTCCTCCATACTCCATCCCCACCACCAGTTCTTTTCACACATGTTTTTTATGGACTAGGTCAGGCCACAGCTCTGTGCTTCATCAATCATGCCTTCCTGGAACCTATGAATGGTGATGATCACTAGTGTGTTGAGTGCTTCTACGTGCCAGGGACCACCAGAAAGCCTTTAACCAATCCTAATCTTTGCCAAAACAGCCCTATGAGATGTCTGCTCTTTTTATCCCCACATTACAGGTGATAAAACTGAGGCTTAGAAAAGTTAGATAACTTGATCACTGTCACACAATTTGGCATCCTCAGCAGGCTTATCAATAGACACATGAAGGGAGATGGAATGAAATTAACTGTACGACTTTTTAATGTGACAGCTTGAGTAGGCAGAACTAGGGCTTGTTTGTGTCAAATAAACAATTAAGGATTATTTATGTCAAATTTTGTTTCCCAGAATTCCCTTTTCTACATGTCACACAAAGAAGTGTCATAGCTTAGATTCTAGCTCAGGACTGTCTTTCCACCTGACCATTTCACCATGTCATCATGTCACCCAAGGACCACATGTGGCTTTTTGGCTGGTCTTCCCCAGTGTTCTTAGCCACACACTTCTGGGCCAACTCTTGGATCCTTTTATATACAGCTGAGCCAACCCATTACATGAGGACTTATCTGAATTGTCCTCTCACACTAGATGAAGATGTCTGTGATCTGATGTAGTGTCCTTTCCCAGGTGAGCAGATGTTACCCTGGGATGTAAACGACCCAGACCCAGCTTGTCCTCACACAGAAAAGGCAGGTCACCCTCAGAGGGAGCAGTAGTCAAGAGGGAGGGGGCAATTAGGAAAGGCTTCTTTGGGGAGTTGACATTTAACCTGAGAAGAGAAGAGTGAGGAGATACCAGCCAAGAGGAGGAGCTAGAGAAGAGCATTCCAAGCTAAGGACCCAGCATAAGCAAAAACCCAGAGCCAGGAAAGGTCTTGGCTTATAGGAAGAACAATAAGCTTAGCTGGCCCACAGCGGGTGGCGAGAGGAAGGCATGAGACAAGGAGGGAGAGAGACCCAGAGCCCAGATCATGCCGAGCCTTGTGGTTCCTGTTGAAGAGTTTGGATTTATTTTTAAGTGAGATGAGAAGTCACTGGAGGGTTTTAAGCACGGAAACAATATGATCTTATTTATGCCTTAAATGGCTGGTAGTAGAGAATAGAAAATAGGGGGTCAACGGTGAGAAGGATGAGTGTGGCGGGTTCCTAGTAAAGAGCCCAGGGGCTCCACAAAGGATCGCAGTCCCTTGTTCTGAGATGTGTAATGCTCTGAGTACTTCTACCTCACTGTCTAATGCTCACTTAATATTTGTGTTGAGAGGTAGAGCAAGATGGTGGAGTAAACAGTCACTCCCACTTATCCCCTGCAAATAACCCACTAACCATCAAATAAAAACAGGCACAGACTGAGCTCTCAGAGCTCTGAAAGGCAGTCAAAGTGTTGGAGAGCTGAGATGAATCCCGAAACAGGGGAGAGGAGTGGCAGGGTTGGCAGAGAAGCTGGGAGTTTCTGGCCACTGGCATCAAGAAGACTATCCTCACTGCAGCCATTTTGAGACAGGAATGGGTAACACCCAGAACAAAGAACGCAGGACAGGGGTTAAACTGAGGAAAATGTAGTCCAATTAAGGTGGTGCAAATTAGTTGTGGGAATTCACAAGCCACACAGTTGGGAAGGGGTACAGGGAAACTGAGACACTGTGAGTGAGTGCTACTGAATCTTGCTGAGACTTGAGGCCAAAGGGCACTAAGACCTTGGGCCACAGAAGAGCTGCAGACTCATTCATCAGCCAGGACAAGAAAAATACATTAGATAGGCAACACAGTAGGATACAACTGGTTCCTCTACCTACAACTAGGCACTGCAGGACCACCTTCTTAGGGTTGCCTTTGAGGGACAGACATAAAGCACTCTCCACGCTCACCTCAGGAAAGCCAACTACCACCACTTCCACCTGCAGCCAGCAGGAAAGACCCATGCTTGTGCAATTAGTCACAAAGGGAATGCCATGCCCCAGTCCTACAAAGAGAAGTGAAGGAATCCAGCCCTAGGAGTGCAAGCACCTGGGGAAGGCTTCAGCCAAATCCACAGTATACAGAGGGATCTTCACACACCAGTAAAGTCAGCCACCTTAGGGAAAACCAGCCAGAGTAAGCAACCAGAGATGTAAAGCTTTCCAAAACACCTAAAACCTGTGGAGCTAGGCTAGAACCTGAAAGTAACAGAAGTAAATCCTCAGACAGAACTGACTTAGTGCTGAAAGAACTAAAGGATCAGACACCCTCTAGTGTAACTTAGGAGAAGATAGTGGAGGTAAACCTAAGAAAAATAATTCCTTGAAATACAGAAAATTCTGAATTCCAGAATACCACAATAAGATACTAAAATGCCCCACATTCAACAAAAAATAATAAAACATATAGGAGCACAAGAGAAGATAGCACAATCAAAACAAAAACATAACAAAGCAAAAATTTCTCCTATGGAGACTAGGATAATGAAAAAAAAACAGAACACTTCCAGACAATACTGTTAAATATGTTTAGAGAAAACAAATTAATAGAGATTAGGAAACAAAATTAGAAACTCAATAAAGAGATTGAAAACATTTTTTAAAAAACAAAGAGAAATAATGGAACTGAAGACTAAAATAAGTAAATTAGAAAATACAAGAGAAACATTCAACAATAGATTTGAGCAGACAGAATATAGAATAACTGAACTAGAAGACAGAGTAACTAAATTTATTAAGTCTCAAGAGAAACAAGAGAAAAGAACAAAGAAGAGCAAACAAAGTCAAATGGAAATATAGGGTTCAATTAAGAAATCTAACAGAATTTTTGGAATTCCAGAGCATCATGATAATAAAAAATGCATAGAAAGAATTTTATTCTAGATACTTATAGAAAATTTCCTAGACCTGAATAAGGAACAGAGTCTGAAAATACAGCAAGCTACACGAACTCTAAACAGAGGAAATACAATGAGGTCCACTCCAAGACACATCATAATAAAATTCTTGCAAACCAAAGGCAAGGAGAGAATTCTGGAAGCAGCAAGAGAAAAGCACAATATAACATATCAGACTTCTGGGCAACGTGGCGCTATAGACAGAGGCAGCACACCATCACTCCACAGCAAAAACCCGAAAAACTAAGTCAAACAGAGGCAAACTTCAATCTTGAAACCCTAAGCATCAAATGAAGAGATAAAGAACTCAGCCAAGCACCAGATGGAATAAGAAACTGACAGAGAACAGACAGCAAGGAGAGATACGTGCAGAGGTCTCCATCAGCTAACACAGCACAGATTCGCCATCTTGGAGTCCTGTCGGAGATGGGTATACAGGGAGTACTGGAAAGCAGCTTCACAGAGCTCCCAGCAGGAGACAGAACAACTGCTAATGAACGATATATGCTTTCCCAACCCCCCACCCTTCTTCACCCCTACTCGGCCTCCTCTGCTTCCTGCAGCCAGAGTTTCTTGGCCAGGAGGCACTGGCTTCAGTCCTCTGCAGCTTAGATTCCATCTGTCCCCACTGGCCGGCTCCCTGAGTGCCAGTTGTTTGTTGCTGGTGTCACTTTTTTCCACTACTTTTGGTTTCTTCGATACCCTTCAAAACCTTCCCCACCTTTCTCTCAAATACCTGGCTCCATGTGCCATCTTTGCTTCTTCCTGAAATGCTGTGAAATGCCGCTTGACTGTGGAACTGCTTCCCAGCCCATGCTGCCATGCTGGTGGGATCCCTGGGCTTTTTTGTTTGTTTGTCTGCTTTGATTAGTTCTGTTTTAATTTGTTTGTTTGTTTTCTTTTTCTTTTCTCAGCTTGGGAGCCCCTTCTAGCAGGGTTGTACTGCGCAACTTGGGAGCTACTGCCTCTGTCTGTGCAGGTGCAAGGATGGATCCTTGGGAACATTTCTTTTTTTTGTTTTTGTTTTGTTTTGTTTGTTGCTTGGTTTTTTGTTTGTTTGTTTTCTTTTCTATTCTCTCTTTTTTCCTTTTTGTCTTTCTTCATTTCTCAGTTTCTCATCTCTCTATACTTACCTTCTCTTCCTGTCTCCTCAATACCTGGCACTGTGTGACACCTCTACCCCTTTAGCCAGGCTGTACTTTGCAGCCTGGGAGCCACTTCCTCAGTCTTCACAGCCACACTGATGAGATCACTGAGGGCTTTGCTTTTTTTTTTTTTTTTTCTAATTTTTATTTTTATTTTTTTCCTTTTACCTTTTTGGTTTTTTTTGTTTTTGTTTTTGTTTTTGTTTTTCTCCATTTCTTGGTATCTCATCTCTCCACTCCAATGGCAGACTCCCTTAGTACTCTTTTTTGTTTATTTGTTTTTGGCCCCTGTTTCTCCTCTCTCTCCTCTTTCCCATACCCATCTGACCTCCATACATCACAGTCTCCCCACTCCTTCCTGCCTACCTGAACCATGCACTGAATATCACACCTCCAAGCAGCACAGGCATGGCCTACCAGAACCAGCCCTGCACTGATTCCTAGCCCGCCCTGTCGGCCCTAGTACGTGCCATTCCAGCTGGGATGGCAACTACCCTTCAGCTTAACCAGCCCCGCTACACCATAGCTGAGCAACTAACCCTTCCCATAGGACAAGGAGGTGAAAAGTATCGTGCCCACAGACAAGCAAACAACAAGGAATGCATAGGCCACCTGTTCAGACATAATCAAATAAAACAAAAAAGCAGTATGAAACCAAAAAATCTGCAATCAATAAATGAGGAAAATAACTACTAAATGTCCCAAAGACAACAGACAATATCAAAACATCTTAAAAAACAGGATAGGATGGTTCCAGTAGGAGTCCAAAATAAAACTCCAGATGACTTAACAGTAGAAGAAAAGGCACTAGAAAGACATGGTAGGGAATTCAGATCTCTAATATAGAGAGCTATCCAAGACTTGAAGCAAAAAGCAGACAACAATGAGGAAAAAATAGACAAGTTCATGAAAAAGGCAGATAAATTCATGGAAAATACAAACAAAAAGTGGAAGAACGTGCTAAAAATAAATTCACAACTAGAAATCATACAAAAACAACAATTAGAAATCCGAAAGATAAGCAACAATATTTCAGAAACAGACACTGTTGTAGAAAGGCTGAGAAACAGGTTTGAAACAATGGAAGACAGGATCAGTGAAATTGAACACAAACACTTGGATACAATTCTGAGGAAAAATCAGAAAAAAGAACAAAGAAAAATGAAGAAACCCTGAGAATTATGTGGGATACCATCAAAAGCAGACCTTTATGAGTGATTGGAGTTCCAGAACAGGGAGAGAAAACAGAAAACACAGAGAGGATCATTGAAGAACTGCTCACAGAAAACTTCCCCAATATCATGAAAGAAGAAAAGCTGACGATCCAAGAAGCTCAACGAACTCCATATAGGATAGACCCTAAAAGAAAATGACTGAGGCATATCATAATCAAACTCGCTAAAACCAAAGACAAAGAATACTGAGTGCAGCTCAAGAAAAATAAAACAATAAGACTAAACTATGATTATTCGGCGGAAACCATGCAGGTGAGGAGATAATAGGATGACATATATAAAACTTTGAAAGAAAACAATTGCCAGCCAAGAATAATATATCCTGCAAAACTCTAATTCAAATATGATGGTGAAATTAAGACATTTTCAGATAAACAGAAATTAAGGGACTATGTAAAAACCAAACCAAACTTACAGGAATTATTAAAGGGTCTGAGAACAAACAACATCGGACCACAGGATGAATCTACGACTCAGGATCGTACCAGCCACATACCAACCTGGGAAATGAACTTTCAAGGACTATCCATAGCCAAAATATTTACACCAGGGAACCAGAGAGGTTAATCAGTAAATGACAACAACATCAGAACAATCAAAGAGGGAATAAACGATATAGTTATACAATCTTCTAATGGAGAGGAACGCAAGGCAATACCAAGTAATAATAGACTGGTTGAAACCTAAGAAGATAAGGGTAAATTTCAAAGTAGCCACAAAGAAAGTTAACAAACCTACTCATCAAAATAAAGAAGAAAACCATAAAGTCTCAGCAAAAACAAAATCTACAAAAACAAAAGAAATGAAAAAACAATCCATAAACAAAAGGAATTAAGCACAGGAGAGTAAGGAACAAAGAAAATGTCAGCACCACAAAAAAAGCACTACAAAATGACGGCAATAAACTTACACCTATCAATATTACACTGAATGTAAAGGGCCTAATGGCACCCATAAAGAGACAGAGAGTGACAATGGATGAAAAAACAGGATTCATCAATATGCTGTCTACAAGAAACACACCTTAGAAACAAAGACATAAATTTATTAAAAATCAAAGTATGGAAAAAATATATCAAGCAAACAGCTACCAAAAAAGAGCCGGAGTGGCAATACTAATCTCAGATAAAATAGACTTTAAAACAAAACCACCATAAAAAACAAAGAAGCACACTATATAGTGATTAAAGGAATGACCCATCATGAAGACATAACCATAATAAACATCTACGCACCCAACGACACGGCTCCAAAATGCATAAAACAAACTCTAACAACACTGCAAAGAGAAATTGACAGCTCCACAATAATCGTAGGAAACTTCAACACACCACTCTTGGTAAAGGACAGAACACCTAGAAAGAAACTCAACAAAGATACAGGAGACCTAAAGGGCACAATCAGCCAACTTGACCTCATAGACATATGCAGAACACTCCATCCAAGAGCTGCAAAGTACACATTCTTTTCCAATGCACATGGAACATTCTCCAGAATAGACCACACCTTAGGCCACAGAGCAACCCTTAACAAGATCCAAAACGTTGAGATAATAGAAAGTGTC
This sequence comes from Trichechus manatus latirostris, assembly GCF_000243295.1. Lineage (NCBI taxonomy): Eukaryota > Metazoa > Chordata > Mammalia > Sirenia > Trichechidae > Trichechus > Trichechus manatus. The sequence continues at coordinate 271,099 of NW_004444115.1, forward strand.
TTCTCTGACCACAATGCAATCAAGATACAAATTAACAACAAGAAGAGCAAGGAAAAAAAATCAATTACATGAAAAATGAATAACACCCTGCTTACAAATGACTGGATAACAGAAGAAATCAGACATGGAATCAAAAAATTTCTAGAATCAAACAAAAATGAAAACACATCATATCAAAACCTGTGGGACACAGCAAAGACGGTCCTCAGAGGACAATTTATAGCAATAGATGCATAAATCAAAAAAGAAGGAACAAAATCAAAACATTAACTACACAAGTCAAACAAATAGAAACAGAACAGCAAAAAAAAGCCCACAGCAACTGGAAGAAAGGAAATAATAAAGATCAGAGCAGACATAAAATGAAATAGAGAACAGAAACACAATAAAAAGAATCAATAAAACCAAAAGTTGGTTCTTTGAAAGGATCAACAAAATCGACAAACCACTGGCCAGACTGACAAAAGAAAAACAGGAGAGGACGCAAATAACCCAAATAAGAAATGAAATGGGGGACATTACAGCA
>NW_004444115.1:272048-342783 GCF_000243295.1 Trichechus manatus latirostris
AAAGATGGAAACAACCTAGATGCCCATCAACAGATGAATGGATAAACAAACTATGGTACATACACACAATGGAGTACTATGCAACGAGAAAGAACAACGATGAATCTGTGAAACATCTCATAACATGGATGAAACTGGAGGACATTATGCTGAGTGAAATAAGGTAATCACAAAAGGACAAATATTATATGAGACCACTATTGTAAAAACTCATGAAAAAGTTTACACACAAAAAGAAACAATCTTTGATGGTTACGAGAGATGGGAGGGGTGGGAGGGTAAATACTAAATAGACAATAGATAAGTGGTAACTTTGGTGAAGGTTAAGACAGTACACAATACTGGGGAAGCCAGCACAACTTGTACAACGCAAGGTTATGGAAGCTCCATAGACACATCCAAACTTCCTGAGGGACCGAATTGCTGGGCAGAGGGCTGTGGGGACCATGGTCTCAGGGAACATCTAGCTCAATTGGCATAACATAGTTTATAAAGAAAATGTTCTAGATTCTTCCTTGGTGAGTAGCGTCTGGGGTCTTAAAAGCCTGTGAGCAGCAATCTAAGATACTCCACTGGTCTCACCCCTTCAGGAGCAAGGGAGAATGAAGAGAACAAGATACAAGGGAAAGATTAGTCCAAAGGGACTAATGGATCATGACTACGGCGGCCTCCACCAGGCTGAGACCAGTACAACTAGATGGTGCCCGGCTACCACCACTGACTGCTCCGACAGGGATCACAACAGAGGGTCCTGGACAGAGCTGGAGAAAAGTGTAAAACAAAATTCTATCTCACAAAAAAAGACCAGACTTACTGGCCTGACAGAGACTGGAGAAACCCTGAGAGTATGGCCCCCAGACACACTTTTAGCTCAGTAATGAAGTTATTCCCGAAGATCACTGTTCAGCCAAAGATTAGACAGCTGCGTAAAACAAATGAGTCTAATGGGGCACAACAGTCCAGGGATGAGGACTAGAAGACAGGAGGAGACAGGAAAGCCAGTAATAGGGAACCAAGGTCGAGAAGGGAGGGTGTTGACATGTCGTAAGGTTGTTAAGCAATGTCATAAAACAATATGTGTACTAACAGTTTAATGAGAAACTATTTGTTCTGTAAACCTTCATCTAAAGTACAATAAAAAAATTTAAAAGGAAAAAAATATATATAGCATATCAAGGGTTCACAACAAGAATTAGTGCAAAAATGTAACTAATGTCACTGAACAAATTGTGTAGAAATTGTCAAGCAGAAATCTAATTTGATGCATAAAGTTTCACCAAAAATACAATAAAATATTAATAAAAAATAAAAAAAGAGTTAGTGTAGATTTCTCCCTAGAAACCCTGGAGGCCAGAAAACAGTGGAGAAACATGTATAAAATATTGAAGTAAAATAATTGCCAACCAAGAATTATTTACCAATGTTTTCATACTAAAATGAGGGGTACAGGTAGAGATACTTACCACTATACTAATGAGGAAAAGGAGAATGAAGAACATGAAACACATAAGGAAAACATAACCATTCCAAAAGCCAACTCTTCAGACGAAGATTAGACTGAGCTATAAAACATAAACTAATACTCGTGAAGAGCGTGCTTCTTAGTTCAAGGAGATATAGGAGACTAAATGGGCAGCTGCTGTCCGGAGGCAAGATGAGAAGGCAGAGAGGGACAGGAGCTGGTTGAATGGACACAAGAAACCCGTGGTGGAAAGCAGGAGTGTGCTATCACAATATGTGTATAAATTTTCGTATGAGAAACTAATTTGAGCTGTAAACTTTCACTTAAAGCACAATAAAAAAAAAAAAAATGAGGGGGAAATCAAGACATTCCCAAATAAACAGAAGCTCTGGAAATTTGCCACTCCAGCCCAGCTCTGCAAGTATTACTTAAGGGAGTTCTCCAAATGGAAAGGCAAAAACATTAAACAAATACTCAAATCTACACATGGGAAATAAAAATAAAAGAGAAAGAGAGATCTCAAGAAAACGAAACAGCATGGGAAAACATAAGGACAATATTTTCAGGGAATAAATTCAATAGTTAAATTCCACAGGTAATACTACCTCAAGTGCATAAGAAATAAGTACTTCCTATTGGATATAGGAAGTATGACGTCAATGGGGACTCACCAACAGAAAAAGGCGAGGAAGGAGCAAAACAACCATAGTTTTAGTATATTAACGTTGTATGTTACTTGTTTATATTTTAGACGTTGCTGCAATTACTAGTTTTGTAATGTATTATTTGTGGTAACCACTAAGAAAATACCTAGAAAAAAACACAGAAAAGAAAAAAAGGAAGAAATTAAAAAGGTTCATCACAAAGAAACAGGTAAACACAAAATATAACAGAAAAATAGAATAAAAAGTCAAAAAATATATGACATTCATAAAACAATCAGCAAAATGAATGAAGTAGATACTTCATTTTCAGTAATAACCTTAAATGCAAATGGTTTAAACTCCCCTTGCAAAAGGCAGAGAGTGACAGAATGGATTAAAAAACATGATCCATCCTTTTGCTGCTTACAAGAAACACACCTTAGACCTAAGGACACAAACAGACTGAAAATAAAAGGATAGAAAAAAATATTCCCTACAACGAGTAACCAAAAAAAGAGCAGGGGTGACCATAGGGATAGCAGATAAAATAAACTTTAAATCAAGATTCAAGTTAATGGATAGGCAGTTTCAACTGCTGTAAATTAAAAAATCTTCATATGCTGCGTCCCTTCTGAATTAGGTTCTGTGGATCCAAAATGCTCCAGAGAAGAATTAGGGATATCAGAGTTGTTTATAAAAAATGATTCCTAAGAGATCTTCTGATTTCCGACGGTGGATTGAATACATTTATCTAATTTCACTCCCTCCTGAAACTTCATTAAAAATATATTAAAGAAATTTTTAAAATCACAAACCCACAGGGAAGGAGAGAAGAGGAGAGAAGACAATAGCAATTAAATTTTGATAGCTGGAGATTAGAAGTATGGTGTTACTGAATTTGCAGGCCCAAGAGAGACAAATTTGAAACTAGCAACAGAGAACACTGAGACCCACCCCAAATTATGCCACAGAGTCCTGAAAGGCAGTAGCATCCCAAAGAGGAGAGGGGGAGGCGGAGAGGGGAATTCAGTAGGAGCAACCAGCCTGTGCTACAGGCAATAAAGAGGGCCATTGTTTGTAGACAATTTAAAATCAATAATAAAAATGACAAAAAGTCAATCTTCTGTTATCATCTCCATGCATGATCAATTTCAAATAATATTACTGATAAAATACTCTTTCCAGGATGGACTGCTCTCTCAAAAAAGACTTTCCCAAAGTTTCAGGAACTGGCAGCACCAGCATCCTCTGGACTTCAGGGGAGGGTGAGGCTAAATGAAAAGCTGATTTGATGGTGTTTAAGAAGCCCCTCCCCAACTCCATGCCCTTGGAGATTGTCTCTCCTCCATCTCAGCAGAAGCTTGGAGGTGTATTCCCTGGAGAGAATAAAACAGAGAGTCTCTGCCAGACTTACTGGCCAACAGACACTGCAGAAACCCCGAGAGTATGGCCCCTGGACACACTTTTAGCTCAGTAATGAAAGTCATTCCCAAGGTTCACCCTTTAGTCAAAGATTAGATAGCCCCATAAAACAAAACGAGACTGATGGGGCCCAACAGTCCAGGGACAAGGACTAGAAGGCAGGAGGTGACAGGAAACCTAGTAATAGGGAATCTGAGGTTGAGAAAGGACAGTGTTGACAAGTTGTGGGATTGTTAACCATTGTCATAGAACAATATGTGTACTAACTGTTTAATGAGAAACTATTTGTTCTGTAAACCTTCATCTAAAGTACAATTTAAAAAAAAATTACAATAAAAAAAAAAAAACAGAGGGTCGCTGGAGTGGGTGTGCCAAGCACGGTGAGGATGTGAATACTGACCCAAAAATAGGTGGTTAGGTGATCATATGCCTATAAGATGCTTAACATACAGCCCCCATCCCTCTGTGGACTCCCTGGGTGATGCAAAAGGTTAACACACTAAGCTGTTAATTGAAAGATTGGAGGTTTGAGTCCACCCAGAGGCACCTTGGAAGAAAGGTCTGGTGATCTTACTTTAGAAAAATCAGCCATTGAAAACCTCATGGAGCACAGTTCTATTCTAACACAACAAGAGGTCACCATGAGTCAGAATCAACTCGAGGGCAAATGGCGGTGGCAGTCCTCTTCATCCAGAATGCTGGCAGTAGAGCTCTTCTTACCGCAATAACGCGGATTGAAGCCACCTGCCACAATAGCCAATTCTGAGACAAGGGTGAGGTGAACAGCAGGAGTTTTATTATATAGTGATATATAGGAGACAGAGGGGAATAGATTCCTCCAAGAAAACCTGTCTTCCCCACTGGAGATGGGCTGAAGGCTTTTGTAGGGACAGGATTATGGGTCTTAGAAGTTTGTTAGTTCCCCTTGAGGTGGTCGTGTCTCAGATGAGTTAATCTGCTGGTATTCTTGGGGGTTATTTGGCGACATTCTTGGGAATTATCTGGCAACATCCTAGTTTTTCTTGTCACAAGATGGGTGCTTTTCTCATTTTTTCATCCCTAGATCATTATCACTTGTTTTCTACCCTCCAAGGAGGAACATCGGTTAATCTTAAACCTTTTGTAGAGACTGGAACCAGAGGGAAAGACAAGATCATGAGACAATGTGGCAGTTAGCAATGGGGAGTAAATAATAGTGAGCCAGGCCTATGCAGCCTTTTCCACTCTGATCCTCCATATAGGAAACTGAAAGCCTCTTCTCTGTGGATTCTATCCAGCCCAAGAAGAAAAACCTAAAGACAGTGTCACTGGAGCCCCCAATGACTTCTACAGTGAAGCTCCAAGTTGGCAAGCCTCACCCAAGCCCTCAGACTTCCATCACTTTTTTAGGCTCCCACCTTAAAACATGAAAAGACGTCTGAGGAGGCCTCTAACATGAAAGATATGTGCCAAAACAAATAAACAGAAAGCAGCAACTTGGAGAAAATAGAAACCATGCGGGGTCAAAAAAAAAAAACCCTGTTATTAATATTTTCAGAGAGGTAAGAGACAATATTATATCGATGAAACAAGAACAGGATGCTACCTACAGAAGAATAACATTTTGAGCTCTTGGGAAATTTTTTAAAAACACGATAACAGAAATCAAAAACTCAATAGAAATATTGAAAAATAAAGTTAAGAAAATCTCCCAGAAAGCAGAGTATAAAGACAAAGCATTGGAAAATAGGAAAGAACAGATAAGAAAATTAAAGGACTAGCTCAGAACACCCAACATCCAAGGAGGAGTTACAGAAAGAGAGAGGAGAGAAAATAACTGATTGACTTAATTAGGAAATTTTACAAGAAATGAAGTTCATAAGTTGCTAAATTAAAAGGACTCACCATTAGTTCAGCACAATAGATAGACCCCTTTCTCAGGAAGCTAGAGGAAGATGTATTCCACAGAAAAGGCAAAACTATAGAGACAGTAAAATCAGTAGTTGTCAGGGGCTGCCAGGGCCAGGGGAGATGAATAGGTGAAGCACAGGAGATATTTATGGCAATGAAACTGCCCTGTAGGATACTGTAATGGTGGACACATGGCATTATGCATTCGTACCCATAGTACTATACAACCTGTAAACTATGGACCTTAGATAATAATAATGTGTCAATATTGGTTTATCAATTGTAACAAATGTACCTAAGGAATGCAAGATGTTAATAGGGGAAACTGTGGGCAGTGGTGAAGAGAGTATTTGGGAACTCTGTACTATCTGCTCAACTGCTTCTATCTGCTCAATTGTCGTATGGACCTAAAACTGCCCTAAAAATTTGTTGTTATTGTTGGTTCTGACTCATGGTAACCTTATGTATAACAGAATGAAACATTGTCTGGTCCTGCACCATCTTCACAATCATTGGTGTGTTTAATCCCGTTGTTCGGGCTTTTATGTCAATCCATCTCATAGGGTTTCCCTCATTTTCACTGACCCTCTACTTTACCAAACATGATTTCCTTTTCTAGCCATGCTCTAAAATATAAAGTCTATTACTAAAAGAAAGAAAGAGAGAAGAAAGGAAGTAAGGAAGGAATGAATGAATGAAAGCCAAACAAAAAAGGAGATGGCACACCCCTGACCCAGTCTTATGTCCTCGGGTAGGAAGAGGCCTCAACTCACCATCCTCACCTTGGGAACCAAGCAGGGCCCTCATAACAAGCCTTCCCTGTAAATCAGCAAAGACCCCCATGCCCATGACAGCACACCCACAGCTTCCACAAAGCTGTCACCACACATCACAACTATATTCCCCCAACGCTGAGAATAGGGGATGGCACACTGGGGAAATCCAAAGGCTCCTTCTGTTTCTCCCCTTGAAAATGAGTTTAAATGTTTAGGAGAGAGTTGAGTGGAAATCACTCTCTGGCTGGGGACTTTGTAAATGAACTTGAAGAAGGAAACGTAAGCACCTCAGAGCCAGGGCCTGAGCTGCAGCTGTTGATGAAAAATTCTGAGGGTCTAATGAGGTCCACAGACTGAACCCCAGAAGCTCAACCCCCACCCTCACCCCAAATCTTCTGCGGTTGACAGGCACTGTTGGAGCCAGCTTCCCAGCTACACTGTTCTAACCCAGTATGGTCCCTAGGGGCAGAGCACAGCCAGGCTTAAAAGGGACAAGGACCTCCCCCCCCACACACACACACCTGCCAGGGCACTTGACCTTGACCCACCAAGTTATCTACAAGGTTCTCAGTGTCCTTTCCTCCAGGACGCCCCAGCTTCTGAAGCACACTCTGCCCCAACATAGTTGGGATTGTTCCTGAACTGCTCCAGGGGGAGACTGTACCACTGCCTCAGGAGCAACTTGGGAGGGAGCCTTTGAGATAGAGATGACAATAGCAGTAATGATAGTAGTCAACTTACACAAGCACTTCCTCTGGGCATGCATTTTACTACATTATCTCATTTCACCCCCAATGATGCTGTTGAGTCAGAAACCTAATGTTCCCTCTTGATAGGTAAGAAAACTGAGGCTCAGAGAGGTTTAGTAACTTGCTCCCTAGTTGGTGTCAGGGAAAGGGGTGAGTGGCCATTGTTTCAATCATACCTGGTTCCTGGAAGAGGCCACTGAACACTGGGAAGTCAGACAGCCTCGTCCACCAATCCACGTCAGCATCGAACTCTGCGCGGGAAACAAACAAAAAACGTATTGCTATACAGTCGATTCCGATTCATGGTGACCCCATGTGTTACAGAGTAGAACTGCACTCCACAGCTTTTCAATGGCTGTAATCTTTAAGGCAGTAGATTGCCAAGCCTTTCTTCTGGGTCTTAATAGTCACATGCAGACCATTTGCACAACCCAGGGACCTTGGCAGAAAACAAGCTGGGCTCATTTAAGGTTTTTTTTTTTTTTTTTTTTTTTCTTTTTGCTCCTCACATACCTTCCTGTGCTTTTGGTTTACTTCCGAAAAAGTACGCGATATTAGGATGCGGCAACAGGCTGGCTCCCAGCACCTCCTCATTTTCTTCAGGCCTGGCAGTTCAGAGAGAGTGGGTGCCGGCAGGGGAGTGGAGTGTGAGGCTGTTGTCCTGCCTCTTACACCCAGCATCATCAGCGCACAGGAACACGTTCCCCACTGCACAGGGGTAATCCTGTGACTCCAGGAGCCACATTGCCAGACCAAATGCCACATCCCAGGCCCTGAGATTCTTGCAGTGCCGGCACCTAGGCAGTTTCACCTTGTCCAGCTGCCCACAGACTGAAGGGACTCTCCATCCATCCACTTGAGGTGGATAATGCACCAGCTTCCAGTAATTTGTCAGCTATGGAAATCCAGTAAATGGCAGAGCCAGGGTGTGAACGTCAGCTTGTCCAACTCCAAAGTCTTTGCTCACTCCACTTCCTCAACCACCAGAAGAAGAAGGAAAAAAAAAAAACAGGAAAAGCTTCTGCAATCTAATTTGGTCAGAAGAAGGTGGTGGTGTTAACTGTCATTGGGTCAGCCCCTCATTCATGGTGATCCCATGCACAATGGAACAAAATGCTGCCTGATACTGCATCATCCCCATAATCGGTTGCAGATCAGACCACTGTGATCCATAGGGTTTTCATTGGCAGATTTTTCAGAGGCAGGTCATCAGGACTTTCTTCCTAGTGTATCTTAGCCTGGAAGCTCCACGGAAACCTGTTCAGCCTCATAGCAACACAAAAGCCTCCACTGACAGACAAGTGGTGGCTGCTCATGAGGTACACTGGCTAGAAATTGAACCTGGTCATCCGCATGGAAGGTGAGAACTCTACCACTGAACCACCACTGCCCGCTAGAAAAAGGTATGTGAATAGAAAGTAAGCATTAAATGACTTTTAGAACAGTGCTCAATTAATCTCTGAGCCCTATAAGGATTCAGGGATCTTAGGTGGAGATGGGTAGACGTAAACTTCAGAGCTGGAACTTGAGTTAGGTGGTGAAATGTGGAAAATGTGAAGAGGCCAGTGAGAGTCTGAGGGCATTCAGAATGCAAGAAAAGCATTTGTTTACACTCCACCCCTGTCCTGATACTGTAGCCCTGACACCACAGCCCTTCAGCTCTGTCTTCACCAAGTAGGTTGGAACACTGGGGAGTAACCACAGCAGGGAAAAATCTAAGCCCAAGAGCTAAAGCTCTCCTTGGTTTTTTATTGCCAAGGTTTGTCACGTGTACATTTTCTCTCATGTTTACCCTTGATTCTGGTAAATGAAAGTCAATAATAATTGTGTCCAAATGTCCACAATTATGATTGAGTTTTCATTAGGGGCTTCCTTTCAACCAAGGCCCTCATAGATGGACCACTAGGATTCAATTCTGTTCAATAACTTGAGAGTGTCCATCTGGGCTGAACATGAAGATGATGTAATTCCTACCCTGGAAGAGTTTACAATCTAGAAGAGGAGACACATGAGGGCAAATTACACAGAAAGTGATAAATGACAAGTTAAAAAGTCCTACTTAAGCAAATATTGTATGATTCCTCTTATATGAAATATCTAGAATAGACAGATGTATATAGATTATATGAAATATCCAGAATAGACCAATGTATAGAGATCAAAGTTTATTAGTCGTTACCAGGGGTGGGAGGGAGGTGGAAAGAGGGAGCCATTGTTTAGGAACAGTGAGTTTCTGTTAATGGTGATGGGAAATTTGGCAATGGATACTGGTAAAGGTTGCACAACATTAAGAATGTGATCAATTTCACTGAACTGTACATGTAAAAAATGTTGAATTGGCAAAAGTTGTGTTATATATATTTTTACCACAATTTTAAAAAATAATAATAAATTTTAAAAAGTCTTACTTAAACTAAGTTCTATCTGAGTGAACTCATGGCTGGGCCTGACAGGAATTGGTCTTATAAGGACATAAGCAAAGAACCCACAGGCAGACAGTGACTGAAACCAGTGAAAAGAATAGAGAATATGCATTTTTCAAGGCAAATACTAACTCTATTTTAAAATCAGTTTTCATCTGATTAATTATCTAAGAAAATAAGACCACTTAATTTGAATTTTGTTTAAATATATGGTTTGGCATAAGTTTTAATGAGGTCATTTTTTGAGGAGTATTTAAAATTATACTTCTACTTAAAAGAACATTTGTTGGGATGTAATAAATCTGCTGCGTGTTTGTGCTTTCTTTATCAATCAAATATCCCTTCAGTAGCTCAAAAAAAATACACTAGCAATAACTGTCTGATTGCAGCTTTAATGGTACTGTAATGGGGACAGTATGCAGAGTTTGTGTTAAACATTTTACAGTTAATAATATTGCCTGTAGTTAGGAATGCTGATCAAGAGAAGAGGATGTTTATTATTCCTATAATTGAAAAGAACAAGTCACATTTCATCTTAATTTAAGGAAAATGATTCTGGTCATATATTTACATGAACCCATGGTCCCATAATCATTCCTCCTTTTTTAATATGCTCTCAGAATAGCTTGCAGAGTCCTAGACTGGAACCTTGAATGACCAAGTAAAAACCCAGAAGAGATGCTTGCTCCAGGACAAAGGACCATGATTCACTCTACTTCTACTGCATCCCCACTTTAGAAGCCTCTTCAGTTATTGCTCCCTCCCAACCAGGAGAAGTATAGTCCCAGAAAATAGGCCAGTGCCCTGGCTGTTATTTCTTTGTTTACCACCTGTCCTCAAGGAAGGAAGATTTATCAGTCAGCTATTGCTGCATAGCATACAACTCCAAAACTCTATAACTTAAAACAACAACTGAGGACTGAGCAAGAAGGGAGCATAAGCAGCTGTATGCTCCCATTGCACCACAACAAAACCAGAAAAAATCAAGCAGAAATTGGTGGAACCAACAGTCTTAGAACTCTGGAAACCAGTCAAAGTGTTACAGCATCTAAGCAAACGGTTAATCAAGGAAAAGGCAACTTACAGATTTAGGAAAGCATTGGTTCTCCACCCATCCATGCCCCACCCCCTCACCAACTTGGTGGAACCATCTTGGGGCAGCTGTAGTGACCAGAGGTCCCAGGCAGGGAGCCTGGTGTTAAAGCAGCAACAACTCGTGCTTCCAGGTGGGAAGCCTGGTGTTGAAGCAATGACAGCTGGTGCTCTCAGAGAACTTGGCCTTAAAGTGGCAAAAACTGACATTCCTGGGCAGGGTAGGGAGCCTAGTGTTGAAGCTCCAAAAGCCAGTGTCCCAGAGAGGGAGCCTGATGTTAAAGCAGATGACTACACCTTCAACAATTTAAAAAGAAGAAAAGGAAGAAGAGAGAAACCCTGGGGAAGAGGGAAAATCTGATTTCCAGAGTTACTACTATTTGTAATAATCAATTACTCTGGTTTCAACAACAACAACAACAAAATGACAAGACACACAAATAAAGAAGCAGGAAAGAATAGCTCATGCAAAAGAAAAAAATAAGATGACCAAAAGTGTCCCTCAGGAAGGACAGAAAATGGACTTACTAGACTAACAGCAGTATTAAATATGCTCAAAGAGCTAATGGAAAACACAGACAAAGAACTAAAGGAAATCAGGAAAACAATAGAAGAATAAAATGAGAATTTCAATAAAGAAAATTTTTAAAAAGAACCAAACAGAAATACTGGAGCTGAAAAATACAAAAACGGAAATGAAAAATTCGCTAGAGATGCTTAGAATTATGGCCCTTCAAAATGTATGCTGAAGTCCTAGCCTTCTATGAGTATACATATGTTTGAGAAATAGGATTTTTCGTTCGTTATACTAATGAAATCATACCAGAGTACAGTAGGTTCTAAACCTAATCACTTCTGAGTTATGAAAAGAGCAGAATAGACATAGACACACAGAGGAAGGAAGACAGACACCAAGGAATGCCAAGGAGTGCCAATGAATGTCAAGGATTAATGACAGTGATCAGAAATAAGGAGAGAAGCCCATAGAAGGAATTGACACAGCTGTGACCCTGATTTGGACTTTTAGCACCCAGAACTTTGAGAGAATAAATTCCTGTTCTTTAAAGCCACCCACTTGTGGTATTATATGGCACCACTAGCAAACAAGACAGGGCTCAACAGTGGATTTCAGCTGGTGAAAGAAAGGATCAGTGAACTTAAAGATAGGACAATTGAGATTATCAAGTCTGGGCAGCAAAAAAAAAAAACAATAAAAAGTGAACAGAGCCTAAGGGACTTGTGGGACATGATCAGGTGGACCAACATATACATTATGTAAGTCCCAGAAAAAGAAGAGAGAAAGAATATTTAAAGAAATATGGTCAAAAACTTCCCAAATTTGATGAAAGAAATGAAACATTCAAGAAGCTCAAAAGAATCTTGAAAGCAACAAGAGAGAAGTGAATCATCACAAATAAGATTAAGTGCCTATTTCTCCTCAGAAACCATGGAGGCCAGAAGGCAGTAGAGTAACAAATTTAAAGTACTGAAAGAAAATTACTGTCAACAAATAATTCTATATCCAGCAAAACTATCCTACAAAAATGAGGGCAAAATTAAGACATTCCAAAATAAACAAAAGCTGAGAGAATTTGTTACCATTAAACTGGCCCTACAAGAAATGATAAACAGGGTCCTTCAAGTTGAAAAGAAAGGACACTGGACAGTATGAAAAAAAAAATCTCCAGTAAAGCGCTCAAGCAATGTGCTTAAATATATCAAAGATCATGAAGATGGCACAGGACCAGACAAACTTCCATTCAGTTATACATAAGGTCGACATGAGTCGCATCAACTTGACAACTGACAACAACAATATGAAGATCAGTTTTATGATATTTTAGTAATGTAACTATAGTTGTTATGTCTTACAGGACTTAAAATATGAATTCATAAAATACGATTATAAACCTGTGTATTGGATACACAATGTATAAAAATGTAATTTGTGACAATAACATAAGGGAGAGGAAGATCAGTATAGGAACACAGTTTATGTATGTTATTGAAGTTTAAACCCAGGTGATTCCGACTCATAGCAACCATATCAGACAGAGTAGAACTACTCCAATGCTGTAAATCTTGGACACAGACTGCCACATCTCTTTCCCTCAGAGACGCTGGTGGATTCGAACTGCTGACCTTTCAATTAGCAGCTGAGCACTTAACCACTGTACCACTAGGGCTTCTTTTTATTGAAGTCTAATTGATAGGATTTTTGAATTTCAATTTAAACTAGGTTGTTATAAATTTAGAATGCTAAACACAATCCCCATGGTAAAGACAAAAAGAGTCTAAAAAATACATATACAAAAGGAAACAAGAAGAGAATCAAAATGCTTCACTATATAAAATCAACTAAACACAAAACTAGGTAGTATCGGAGAAAATGAGAGACCAAAAAAATTATGGCACACTGAAAACAAATACCAAATAGCAGAAGTGAATCCTTCCCTATCAGTAATCACTTTAAATATAAATAGATTAAACTCTACAAACAAAGATAGAGGTTGACAGAATGGAAAACATGACCCAACTATATGATGTCTACAAGAGATCTCCATTAGACCCAAAGACACTGGTGGGTTGAAATTGAAAAGTTGGAGAAAAGAATTCCATGCAAATAGTAGTAAAAAGAAACAAAAGGTGGCTATATTAATATGACAAAAATAGACTTTAAGTCAAAATCTATTACTAGAGACAAAGAAGGACATTATATAATGATAAAAGTGTTAATTCATCATGAAGCTATAACAATTATAAATACGTATACACCTAACACCAGACCCCCAAAACATATGAAGTAAATATCTACAGAATTGAAGGGAGAAATAGACAGTTTTACAATAGTAGTTGCAGACTTCAATACGCCACTTTCAATAATGGATAGTACATTTAAACAGAAGATTAATAAGGAAATAGAGAACTTGAAAACATTAGAAACTATATATACCTAACAGGCATACATAGAGCACTGCACCAAACAACAGAGAATGCAAATTCTTCTCCAGTACACATGGATCATTCTCTATGATAAACCATGTTTTAGATAACAGAGCAAGTCTCAATAATTTTTTTAAATTAAAATAATACAAAGTATCTTTTTCAACCACAATGGAATAAAATTAGAACTCACAGGAAAAGTGGGGATTTCACAAAGTTTGGAAATTAAACAATGCACTATTAAACAACCAATAAGTCAAAAAGAAATCAAAGGGGAAATTAGAGAACACTTAGAGAAAAATGTAAATGAAAGCATAACATACCAAAATCTGTGGGATGCAGTGAAAGCAGTGCTCAGAGGGAAATTTACAGCAGTAAATGTCTATTCCAAAAATGACAAAAGATCACAAATAACCTAACTTTACAATTTGAGGAACTAGAAAAAGAAGAGAAGACTAAGCCCAAAGCTACCAGAAAGAATGAAAAAATGTAGATTAGAACAGAGATAACTGAAATGGCAATTAGAAAAACAACAGAAACAATCAACAAAGCAGAAACTGTTTCTTTGAAAAGATCAATAAAATTGACAAATCTTTAGCTAGACTGCCTAAGAAAAAAAGAGAAAGTTTGCAAATAACTGATATCAGAAATGAAATAGGGAACATTAATATTCACCCTATAGCAATAACAGGAGCCCTGGTGTCACAGTGGTTAAGTGCTATGTCTGTTAACCAAAAAGTCAGTAATTCGAATCCACCAGCTGCTCCTTGGAAACCCCATGGGGCAGTTCTACTCTGCCATATAGGGTCACTATGAGCCAGAATTGTCTCAATGGCAATAGGTTTGGTTTTTTTGTTTTTTTTTTTATATAGCAATAAGAAGGATTATAAGAGGTTACTATAAGCAACAAATTAGATGGCCTAGATAAAATGGACAAATTCCTAGAAACACACAAAAAACTATATTGGCTCAAGATAAAAAGAAAATCTCAACAGACTTACAACAAGTAAAGAGATTGACTCAGTAACCAAAAACATTTCTGCAAATAAAAATCCAAGACCAAATGGCTTCACTGGGAAATCTATCAAACATTTAAAGAAGAATTAACACCAATACTGCTATAACTCTTCCAAAAAAAAATAGAAGAGGAGGAAGCATTTCCTAAACCATTCTGTGAGTTCAGTGCCACCCTGATACCAAAGCCAAAGACATCACAAGGAAAGAAAACTACAGATCAATATCCCTTATAAATAAAGATGTTGAAAGCCTCAACAAAATGCTAATAAAAAGAATCCAACACCACACTAAAAGGATTACAACCATGACCACGTGGGATTTATTCCAGGAATGCAAGGGTGGTTCAACATAACAAAATCAATCCATGTAATAAACTATATCAATAGAATGAAGGAAAAGAACCACATGATCATCTCAACTGATGCAGAGAGACATATGACAAAATCCAACAAGTTTTTGTGATAAAAACACTCAGCAAACTAGGAGTAAAAGGGAAATTCTTCAACATGATAAAGGGCATTTATGAAAAACCCACAGTCAACATCATACTCAATGGTGAAAGACTGAAAGCTTCCCCTGTAAGATCTGGAACAAAATAAGGATGTCTGCTTTCACAACTGTTATTTAACATTTGCTGGAAATTTTGGCCAGAGAAATGAGGCAAGGAAAAGAAAAAAAAATGTATCCTAACTGTAAAGGAAGATGACATGCTCCCATATATAGAAAATGCCAAAGAATCCACAAGAAACCTACCGGAGAAAATAAATTAATTCAGCAAAGTGGCAGGTACAAGATCAAAGCATAAAAATCCGTTGTGTTTCTATACACATGCAATGGACATTCTGAAAAATAAATTTAAAAATAATCCCATTTACAACAGCATCTAAAGGAATAAAATAGCCCATGTCGTTGAGTTGATTCTAACTCTGAACAACACTATAGGACAGAGTAGAACTGCCCCATACAGTTTCCAAGGCTGTAGGCAAGTGAGTGAGAGAGATATTCTAGGGATATTATTGGGATGAACTTGAATGTACCGTAATCTATTTTTAAAAAGCACATCATTCACAAACTTCAGCAGTTCATTGTGTGATTGTTGTTGTGTGCTGTTGAGTCAATTCTGACTCATAGCGACCCTATAGGACAGTGTAGAATTGTCTTATAGGGTTTCCAAGATTGTAATCTTTATGGAAACAGACTGCATCCCCTTTCTCCCATGGAGCAGCTGGTGGAATTGAATCACCGACCTTTTGGTTAGCGGCCAAGCTCTTAACCACTGTGCCACCAGGGCTCCTTAAAAAGAATAAAATACCTAGGAATAAATTTAACCAAAGAAGTAAAAGACTTGTACACTGAAACTATAAAACAGTGAAAGAAATTTAAGACTTAAATAAATGGAAACATATCCCATGTTCATGGATTAGAAGACTTAATATTGTTAAGAAGTCAGTACTACCCAAAGCAATCTACAGATTCAACCCAATCTCTATCAAAATTTTAGCAGCTTTTTTTTTTTTTTTTTTTTTTTGCAGAAATGGAAAAGCCAACCGTCAAGTACATATGGCAATGCAAGGGGCCCCGAATAGCCAAAACATTCTTGAAAAAGGAGGACTTACATTTCCTGATTTCAAAACATACTATAAAGCAACAATAATCAAAACTGGGTGGCACTGGTATAAGGATAGACGTATAGTCCAACGGAATAGATTTGAGAATCCAGAAATAAATCCACATATCTATGCTCATCTGATTTTTGACAAGGGTGCCAAGACTATCCAATGGGAAAAGGGCAGTCTTTCCAACAAATTGTGCTGGGACAACTGGATTTTCACATGCAAAACAATGAAGTTAGACCAATACCTCACTCTATATACAAAAATTAACTCAAAATGGGTCAATGACCAAAATATAAGAACTAAAACCATAAATTTTTTTGAAAAAAAACATAGGGATAAAACTTCAAGATCTTGTTTTCAACAATGGATTGTTAGATATGACACCAAAAGCACAAGCAACAAAAGACAAAATAGATAAACTGAATTTCATCAAAATAAAAAAATTGTATGCATCAAATGACTTTATACCACCCACAGAATGGGAGAAAATATTTGGGAAACATACATCTGATAAGAGTTTAATATCCAGAGGATATAAAAAATTTCTACAACTCAAGAACAAAAAAGCAAACAATCCAATTTAAAAATGAGCAAGAAACTTGAATAGACATTTCTCCAAAAAAATATAAAAATGGTCAATAAGCACATGTAAAGATGCTCAAAGTCATTAGTGATTGCTGTTAGCTCCCGTAGAATTGACTCCGACTCATGGCAACCTATGTACAACAGAACAAAATATTGCCCAGTCCTACATCATCCTCACAACCACCAGCATGTTCAAGTACATTGTTGTGACTATTATGCCCATCCATCTCTCTGAGGGTCTTCCACACCCTTTTTGACCCTCTCCTTCGCCAAACATGATGTCCTCCTCTAGTGATTAATCCCTCCTGATGACATGTCCAAAGAAAGTGAGTTGAACAATGTCCTGTTGTGATCCATAAGGTTTTCATTACTCATTAGGGAAATGCAAATCACAATCACAATGAGATACCACCTCACACCTACTAGGATGGTTATTATCAGAAAAATGGAAACTGGCAAGTGTTGGCCAAGATGTGGAGAAATCGGAAACCTTCTGCATTACTGGTGGGAAGGTCAAATGGTGCAGCCACTATGTAAAAATGGCATGGGGGCAGTGCCTGAACTCCTCTAACTTCACAAGGTGGGAGGAGAATCAAGATAAACAGTCTAAGGCTGATTCCTATGAGCAGCGATCAGACATGCCTCCTCTCTCTGCCGTCTTTACCAATTCTAACACCAACTGTCCCTCCCACGGCACTCTCTACTTCTCTGCTGGGTTGATAATTCGTTGCAATGGCCACATAGAACTCATAGACCATACTCACGATTATGGGGCTTATTAGGGAAGTAACAATTCAGGCTCAGGAACACTTAAGGATACAGTTCTTCCATCAGGACAGCTTCTTCCCAGCCATGCTCGCAGGCAAGCCTCTCCCTGGCCCTCAGTCTCTGCCCAAAGGCTCTCAGCTTTCTCACTCTGTGGGTGGGGAACCCCACTGTACCATCTCCTACAAGCCTCTCCTGCCAGTCTCCCCTTCTTTGGTGGTGATGGGATCTTCTTTTTTCTGCTTCTGGGGTTGCCCATTTCAAGTCCAGCAGGATGACAAAACTGACCGATCCCTTTGGTGGGCCACAATTACCCTATCAACAGTCCCACCCAATCACTTGGGTGGGAGTTACAAAACCAGGCTATAAAGGCTACACAAAAGTGATCTATGGCACCAGGCACTATGGAAAACAGTTTTGTGGTTCCTCAAAAGTTAAACATAGAATTATTTTATGACCCAAAAATTCCACTCCTACATATATACCCAAGAAACTTGGTAGAAGGGACTCAAAAAGATACATGTACACCAACGTTCACTGCAGCATTATTTAAAATTGTCAAAAGGTGGAAACAACTCAAATGTCCACCAACAGGTGAACTGGTAAACAAAATGTGGTATATCCATACAATGTAATATTATTCAGCCATAGAGAAAAGTAAAATTCTGATATATTCTATGGCATGTATAAATCTTGAAAACACTATGTTGAGTGAAATAAGTCAGACCACTAAAGGACAAATATTGCATGATCTCACTTATATGAAATATCTAGAATAGGCAAATGCATAAAGACAAAAGTTTATTAATTGTTACAGGGGCAGGAAGGAAGCAGAAGAGGATTCATCCCTTAAGGATGAGTTTCTGTTAAGAGTGATGGAAAATTTTGAAAATGGACGGTGGTGAGGGTTGCACAACATGGGAGATGCAATGAATGTCACTGAATTATACACTTTAAAATGGTTAAAATGTTAATTGCTTGTTATATATATTTTACCACAGTAAAATTTCTTTAAAAATAAACAAATATATTGGGACAATAAAATTGGAACTAAAAAATGGAAGACCCTTTAGTGTCAGATTAAAAATATCTATAGTCAATGAGTAGCCATTGAAGATCTTTGAGAAGATTAATCTGTCATTAAGAAGATTAATCTGTCATCAAGCATATCAAGGAATAGGGTGAAAACCATGCTATTTCTATTCTAAAGTATGCAATAAACCAACACAGAGCTCTGACTTGGGAAAAAGATAATTTACGATCACTCACATGTCTGCTGATTAGTTGGGGGAATCAGATGATCTAGGATGGGCTTGGCTGAGCTGTGGGTCTGGATGGACTTGGCTTTTCCTTCTCTGTGTGT
Source organism: Trichechus manatus latirostris (assembly GCF_000243295.1). Taxonomy (NCBI): domain Eukaryota; kingdom Metazoa; phylum Chordata; class Mammalia; order Sirenia; family Trichechidae; genus Trichechus; species Trichechus manatus. The sequence continues at coordinate 290,796 of NW_004444115.1, forward strand.
TAGGCTCAGGTCTGTTCCAGGTGTGTTCTAGGGCCCCACTTTAAGGGATAGAAGCTACCAAGGAGAAGCTTTTTACATGGAGGTAGTGAAAGGACAAATCCATTACCACAAGCACATTTCACACCTTTGCTCATCTTTCATCTGCTAACATTCCATTGGCCAAAGGAAGTCATGTGTCCAATCTCAACATTCATGGAGCTGAAAATATATTCTGCCTCTCGTGGGAGAGGGAGGGATATTTATTTGCTGGATAATAAGCTAAACCAACAATCTTCCCTCTTGTTCATAAATATCCACTTCCTTCGTACATACTAAATATACCCATCCCTTTCCCAAGACATCTCGAAGTCTCTCCCAGTCACAGCACTAGGCTTGAGGTCCAGAATATTTTTGGTGCCTCCCACACACCCAACATACAGTGATGGAAACAGGACAGAAAAACTACAGTAGAGACTCCCATTGAAAAAGAGGAAACATGTTGGAGTCAGTGGTCTAGAGAAATTTGGAAATGCTACTGGGAAAATATTGCCAGATGCCCCTACCTTGAGGGAAGAGAATGCCTTTGATTAGGCTTGGGAATGGCTCCTTTGCCCATTGTTCCCCACAACTCTTGGATCCAGTCTTAGAATCTCCTTCCTTTCCCACCACCCTCCGTAGTCTCATCTGGAGAGGGCATTGGAGAATAGGCCCTTTACAGCACTAAACTGTTCTCTCAGCCTGTGAAAAGTTGGAATCCCAGAGATCTTTTTATATCTCAGTCTCCGTTAGGCCATGCTGGCAACACTTTTGCCAATATTTTGTTGTTAGGTGCTGTCGAGTCAATTTTCAACTCAAAGTGACCCCATATGACAGAGTTAGAACTGCCCTGTAAGGTATTGTCTTAGTTATATAGTGCTACTGTAACAGAAATACCACAAATGGATGCCTTCAAGAAAGAAATTTATTTCCTCACAGTAAAGTAGGCTAAAAGTGCAAATTCAGGGCATCAGCTCTAGGAGAAGTCTTTCTCACTCTGCTGGCTCTGGAGAAAGTCCTTCTCATCAATCTTCCCCTGGACTAGGAGCTTCTCCATGCAGGAACCCTGGGTCCAAACGACATGCTCTGCTCCTGGCACTGCTTTCTTGGTGGTATGAGGTCCCCGCCCCCTCCACCCCGCCAGCTCACTTCCCTTTCCTTTTATCTCTTGTAACATAAAAGGCGGCGCAGGCAATACAGGGGAAGTCAGCACAACTGGACTAAATCAAAAGCTAAGAAGTTTCCTGAACACAACCAAACACTTTGACGGACAGAGTAGCAGGGGTAAGGGTCTGGGGACCATGGTTTCAGGGGACATCTAGGTCAATTGGCATAACAGAGTTTATTAAGAAAATGTTCTGTATCCCACTACAGTGAGTGGCATCTAGAGTCTTAAAAGCTAGCGAGTAACCATCTAAGATACATCAACTTGTCCCAACCCACCTGGAGCAAAGAAGAATGAAGAACACCATAGACACAAGGAAAATATTAGCCCAAGAGACAGAGAGGGCCACATAAACCAGAGACTCCATCAGCCTGAGACCAGAAAAACTAGATGGCACCCGGCTACCTCCAATGACCGCCCTGACAGGGAACACAACAGAAAGTCCCTGACAGAGCAGGAGAAAAGTGGATTGCAGAACTCAAATTCTAGTAAAAAGATCAGACTTAATGGTCTGACTGAAACTGGAGGAACCCTGGAATATATGGCCCCCAGACTCTCTATTAGCCCAGAACTGAAACCATTCCCAAGGCCAACTCTTCAGACAAAGATTAGACTGGACTATGGGACATAAAATAATACTTGTGAAGAGAATGCTTCTTAGCTCAAGTAGATACATGAGACTAAATGGGCAGCTCACGTCCAGAGGCAAGATGAAAAGGCAAAAAGGGACAGAAGCTGGTTGAATGGACCCGGGAAATCCGAGGTGGAAAGGAGGAGTGTGCTGTCACATAGGGAGAGCAACTAGGGTCACATAGCAATGTGTGTATAAATTTTTGTATGAGAAACTGACTTGAACTGTAAGCTTTCACTTAAAGCACAATTTAAAAAAAAAAAAAAAAGGTGATGCAGGCCATACCCCAGGGCCAACAGCCATACCAGTAATTTTTTTCCAGAGACATGCTTTGCTCTTAAACTTAATTATGGGTCCTTTGGAAACATCAGCTTCTGTGAGAGCCTGTTCTTAATTTTTCTAGGAGACCTTTTGTCCAGCTTAGGGGTTCTATTCAGTACCACCTTAATGTTTTTAGAAGTCTTAACAAAGGGAATGGATTTGATCTTTAACCCCAGACTATGTCTTAATTTGAAAACATTTTACTGACTAGAGAGGCTAAAGATGGGAAGTAGTTTTTCTTCTAACCCAGAAAGTCCAATAATTTCTAGACTGTATATATCCCCTTTCAGTTCTGTTTGCTAATTGGCCAATTCTTTTCTGAGTGAATCTCTTCCTTATAGCAATTTTTCAAATACACCTGATGACAGCTGAGTATACAAAGATGAGGGGTTCACATCTGGCAGAAGGCTTTGATCCAAACAAGGAGCGGTGAGCACAGGGCTGTGGGTAGTAGCCCAGAGGAGTGTGGTTCACCTGACCCAGACAGGGGTGGAGTGTCAGTGGAGGCTGCTCAGAGGAGGTGACACCAAAGCCGAATCTTAAAACGTGAGCAAGGATTAGTCTGCTAAAGGAGTTAGGGAAGAAAAGGGTCAACCAGAGGAAGGTAAGGCACATGAAAAGGCATGGCAGCCAGGAAATGCATGTATATTCAGAGAAGCAGTCGGTAAGTTTAACTCAACAAACACTAACTGAGTGCCAGGCAGGCCCTGTGTTAGACAAGCATGAAAAGTCAGCCCTTGCCTCAGGAAGCTTACTCACCAGACACCGGGGAAAGTAACAAAGAAGGAACACTTCTCGCAGAGTGGATCAGGACACAGAGGGAAGTGGGATCCCAGGAAAAGGGTTGGCTAGGCAAGACTAAGGGTGTGCGTCCAAGCCCAAGGGGGTGTTTCTCACAGGAGATCAAACTTCAATGAGTGGAGAAGGAAAAACAGAAGTGAGCCAAGCAAAACGAGGGCAGAAGTGGGGCTCAAGGCAGCAGGAACAGCATGAGCAAATGCAAGGAGGTACGCACTGCAGGTGACTTCAGGGAGCTCAGTACTTGGTTACACTGTGTGTGAGCACACATGTATCTGTGTGTGAGTGTGTGAGTGCAAGTATATCTAAGTGTGTGCACGTGCATCTATATGAGTGTGTGAGTGAACATGTGTCTGTGTGTGAGTGTGTATCTGTGTGCACGTGTCTTGTGTGAGTGCACCTATGTGTGTGTGCACGTGTCTATCTGTGTGTGAGTGCATATGTGTCTGTGTGTGAGTGTGTGTGTGTGCACGTGTCTTCTGTGAGTGCACCTATGTCTGAATGTGTGTACATGCGTCTATATGAGTGTGTGTGAGTACGCATGTGTCTGTGTGTGAGTGTGAGTACATGTGTGTCTGTGTGTGCACATATATCTGTGTGTATCAGTGTGTGTGAGTGCACATGTGTCTGTGTGTGAGTTTGTATGAGTTGTCTCTGTGTGTATCTGGGTGTGTGTGTAGAGTGGGAGTACCAACAGCAAACAAGCCTGGAGCAGTGGGCAGAGGCAAGGTCCAGCAAGGAGGCCCGTGCTCTGGAGATTATACTCTGTCTACCAACAAATGGGGATTCATTGAAAATTTTGTTAATGAAGAGTGTGGTCGCCTCATACTCATAACCTGCAAGAGGAAAGAGCAGGGAATAATAGAATATTCTGTTTGGTGTAATTAGGTAACAGCCCCCACAATGCTCAGGAACTGGTTGTGGTAAGTTTTCTCAAGTCATGTTCTTGATGAAGGAAAACTACCATTTCCCAGGGACGCATTACTAGCCATGCTGTGAGCCTTCAGCAATGAAAGCAAAGCAGCTGGAGTTTATTTTCCCATTGGACCTTAGAGCTCTTAGGTCTAAAGGAAAATAACAACCTCACTAATCATACTGCATGGAGAGAATCAAATCCATCTGTTCAAGGAAAAACAAAAAACTCCAAAGTTTGCTCCAGAAGAAAAATACCCCAGGGATGAGGGACAACTGAAAAAAACATGGAAACTCTACCCAGCCTCCCTTGTCTAGGGGTCTCCTGTGTCCAATTTCTGTAGTTACTTGTCCCCCCATCCACAGGAGACTCCGCCTTCTTTGATTCCTCTGGCCTGGCCAAGACATCAGCCCTTGGCTTCCCAGAGTACAGCTACTGGAGAGGCTGGATATGTAAGAAGATTGCTAAATCCTGGAAAGAGTCAGCAGGGAAATAAACAGGCAACAAGGTGTACAGAAACAGTCCAACCCACAAGCACAAGCCTGGGATTCTGGTGATGATAGAGACTCCCACCTGGCACAACTTCACATCCCACACCAATCCCACCTAAGGGGCAACTTTTCCCCTAAGAGTGGACTCAACTTCCTGGGCCCTGGCCATGTCTCCTCTCTTAAATCATAGGTCCAAGATGAAGACTACAAAGAAGACTACCCCATTGCTCCATCATCACTAGGATTCACTTCCGTGAGAGGGGTATTGAAGGGGAAGAGGGGGAAAGGATATATGAAACCAGTCACGATTGTTTGTTATCAAAATTTCAGAGCTCAGTTAAAGATGGAGTCTCTGTTCTTTCACTGACTGCTGGGTGTACTTAGGAGAATACCTGAAGACAGAGAGGCGGGTGCATACAGGAAATCCTTACATGCAGTGGGATGACTTAAAGGGCCTCAGGAGGCTTTCTAGAAAATTCTCAGACCTGAGTCCCCATCTGAGCTCCACTACTTACCAAATGGTCACCTTGGGCAAGTCATTCAACCTCTGAAACCTGTTTTCCCATCTGAAAAGTCAAGGTAATGTTACCTAGCTCCCAGGGCTGTCTTCAGGAATAATAAGATAGTCTATGAATGTTTCTAATAGAGGGATTGATACATAATGGGCCTGGCTGATAAATAGGTTCCATCTCTTGTACCAACTCAATTCACTGTCAGATCAAGAAAAAATTTCTAGAAGGTCATGTGATCCTCCCTAGGTCACCCAGCTAATAAATGACAACAATGGGATTTGAAGGTATGTACATTTTCCACCAAAGCCCATCTTCTTTCCCATCTCTGAAAAGAAGCTTAAGAACAATAAGCAAGAGGTGCCAGCTGTTATTTCCATTTGTTTCCATGACAGAGAAAAATCACTGAATGGTGGTATCAGAGAGTCTATGCTCTGTTGTTGTTGTTGTTGTTAGGCGCTGTAGAGTTGATTCCGACTCATAACAACCCTCCAGGACAGAGTAGAACTGCCCCATAGGGTTTCCAAGCAGTGGCTGGTGGATTTGAGCTGCCGACCTCTTGGTTAGCCCGAGCTCTTAACCACTACACCACCAGGGGTGGTCTATGTTCTGTGTAGAGGACTTTCCCAAGGGGACACACTAACCCCATCAGTGGTTACTAAGATTAAATGGGACAAGGTATAAAATAACACCTGGCACATAGTAGAAGGTCAACAAATGGTAGCTATTATTATCCTTATGACGACTAAGGTTGCCTGTCTTCTCCTGTATTAGTTTTCTATTCTGCATAACAAATTACCACTCACTTAGTGGCTTGAAACACAGGTGTATTACCTCACAGTTTCCATGGGTCAGGAGTTCAGCCAAGGGCAAGCTGGATCCTGTACTCAGCAGCTCATAAAGGCTGCAATCAAGGTGTTGGCTAGGGCTGTGGTCTCATCTGAGGCTCAGGCTCCTCTTTGAAGCTCACATGGCTGTTGGCAGCATTCAATTCCTTTGTACCATAGAACTGAGGCCTTTGGGTTCTAGAGACCACTACCATTCCCTGCCACGTGGCCTCTCCACAACAAGGAAGCTTGCTTCTTCAAGGCCAACAGGAGAGTTTCTGCTGCCGCTGCTGCTTCCATCTCAGACATCTTTTTTTTTTTTTTTTATTGTGCTTTAGGTGAAAGTTTACAACACAAATTAGTTTCTCATTCAAAAATTTATACACAAATTGTTTTGTGACATTGGTTGCAGCTCCCACTATGTGTCATCACTCTCCTCCCTTCCCTTTGCACACCGGGTTCCCCAGGTCCATTCGTCCAGGTTTCCTATCCCTTCCTGCCTTCTCGTCTTTGCTTTTAGGCAGGTGTTACCATTTTGGTCTCGTATAGTGCTTGAACTAAGAAGCACGCTCTTCACATGTGTTATTGTTTATTTTATAGGCCTGTCTAACTTTGGCTGAAAGGTGGACTTCAGGACTGGCTTCAGTTCTGAGTTAAAAGAGTGTCTGGGGACCATAGTCTTGGGGGTTCCTCCAGTCTCTGTCAGATCAGTAAATCTGGTCTATTTTTGTGAGTTTGAATTTTATTCTACGTTTTTCTCTGGCTCTGTCCAGAACCCTGTATTGTGATCCGTCAGAGCTGTTGATGGTGTTAGCCGGGCCCTATCTAGTTCTTCTGGACTCAGGCTAGTGGAGGCTGTGGTTCATGTGGTCCATTAGTCCTTTGGACTAATATTTTCCTTCTGTCTTTCATTTTCTTCATTCTCCTTTGCTCCAAACATGATGGAACAAAATAGATGTATTTTTAGATGGCTGCTCGCAAGCTTTTAAGACCCCAGACACTACTCACCAAAGTAGGGTGTAGAACATTTTCTTTATGAACTTTGTTATGCTAATTGACCTAGATGTCCCCTGAGACCATGATCCCCAGTCCTCGGCCCCAGTAACTCAGTCCCTCAAGGTGTTTGGATGTGTGTAGGAAGCTTCTATGGCTTTGCCTTGATCAAGTTATGCTGACTTCCCCTATGTTGTATGTTAACTTTCCCTTCTCCAACGTTAACACTTGTCTACTGTCTAGTTAGTGATCTCCCCTCCCCACCCATCTTCTGTCTCATAACCATGAAAGATTGTTTTTTTCTGTGTGTAAACCTTTCCTTGGGTTTTTATAATAGCAGTCTCATACAATATTTGTCCTTTTGTGATTGACTTATTTCATTTAGCATAATGCCCTCCAGATTCGTCCACGTTGTGAGATGTTTCACAGATTCATCATTGTTCTTTATCATTGCATAGTATTCCACTGTGTGTATGTACCATAATTTGTTTACCCATTCTTCTCTTGATGGGCACATAGGTTGCTTCCATCTTTTTGCTATTGTGAATAATACTGCAATGTGCATATGTCTATTCCTGTGACAGCTCTTATTTCTCTAGGATATATTCCTGCGAGTAGGATTGCTGGATTGTATGGTATTTCTATTTTTAATACAAACAACAGAAGATAAACTAGATAACTGGGAGCTCCTAAAAATTAAACACCTATGCTCATCAAAAGACTTCACCAAAAGAGTAAAAAGAGAACCTACAGACTTGGAAAAAAATTTTTGCTATGATATATCCAACAAGGGTCTAATCTCTAAAACTATAGAATACTTCAATACTTCAATAACAAAAAGACAAAGAATCCAATTAAAAAATAGGCAAAGGATATGAGCAGACATTTCACCACAGAAGACATTCAGGCAGCTTACAGACAGATGAGGAAATGCTCAAAATCATTAGCCATTACAGAAATGCAAATAAGAACTACAATGAGATACCATCTCACCCCGACATTACTGGCACTGATCAAAAGAACAGAAAATAACAAACATTGGAGAGGTTGCTGGGAGATTGAAACTCTTATGCGCTGCTGGTAGGAATGTAAAATGGTAGAACCACTATGGAAAACGATACAATACCTTCTTAAAAAGCTAGAAATCAGACCTCTTTTAAAGGACTCACTTGGTTAGGGCAGGCTGGCCTACTCAGAATAATCATCCTTTTGATTACATCTGCAAAACACTTATTAAAAAACCTTGGAATGTAACCTATTTATGGAAGTGAACTTATATTCACAGGTGCCACCCACACTCAACAGAAGGGGATTGCACAAGAGCATGACCCATTGGAGATCATCTTAGAACTCTGTCTACACACCTCACATCCTCATTTGAACTGAACACAAATTTCCTTCCAGAGGGATGAAACTCAAATGCTGGGCCTTAGTCAGGGCCTCTGGGGCAATTTCCATTTAGGATTTCCCAAACAAATAGCATTTTATATCAAGCCTGGCTTCCTTTTGTTACTGAACTGTCCATGAAACACGAAGCTACCAACACAACTTAATTATAATACAACAGTTTGAATTTAGATAGAATGGCATATTGGGAACATAAGAATGAGGTTACAGTTATCTCTGTATCCTAAATGTACGGGACAGTCCCTGTCCCTAAGCTGCTGCAGGCCAGCCCTGGAAAACCTGGCCACCTGCCGTAAGAGTCAAGATTTTGCCCAGGTGGCCCGATGACCATAGAGGGCCCAGGGAACTCCCAGGTCTCATCAGTCCAGGAGGAAAGCAAGTTTTTCAGAGCTACAAATACTTTTGGAGGTCTTCACATCTGACTACAGGTGCAGCTATCTCCTGATAGGGCTGTCCCTGCTTCTAGCCCCCATCCCACCTCCTCATTCTCATTCCCTTCCTTACCTCCAGAATGCTACTCACAGTGGGCATCATTAGCACCCATTACAGAGAGGAGCCCTCTGACAAGCGAAAGAGACTTAATTTTTCATTTCATTTTGAGGAAGAAAGAAAATCATTAATGTAAAAAATTTTTAATGAAGTAGGACATACATTTTACATCCATTCCCAGTCACCCTCAGCAATACAACTGATTTTTATACAAATAAATATTCTCTTTCCTGACTTGTCTTCAGTGCATTTCACCAGGGCGAGTAAGCCTAGATTTAGAGAACCTTGGGCCTTCTGGAGGAGCCATGGTTGTGCAGTAGTTAAGCACTCCACTACTAACCAAAAGGTTGGTGGTTCAAACCCACCAGCTGCTCCATGGGAGAAAGATGTAGCAGTCTGCTTCTGTAAAGATTTACAGCCTTGGAAACCCTATAGGGCAGTTCTACTCTGTCCTATAGGGTTGTTATGGGTCAAAATTGACTCTATGGCAATGGGTTTGGTTTAGTATAGGTTTGGGCCTTCTGGTTAAGGAAACCAGAGCAGGACCAAGACCACTGAGTGTGGTAGGGAGTTACTGAGTGCCTATAACTATGTACTCTGGGCCTTGAATCCCACAATAGCCCTGCTGAGGATTATTATCTCTTTGATGATATTATCATATTACATTATATTATAATATAATATTAATAATTACATTGATCATATTATTAGATCATTGACCAAGCTCACAGAGGTTAAGAAATTACCCAACATATCGCAATTGAAATTCCAATGCAAGTCTGGTTTCCGCACCTCCTACTCTTTCTGCTCCATATCATCATGCTGTAAAGAAGCACAGATTGCTACTGATAAGTCCAGTTAGGCTCTGTTCCAAGGGAGTTTTGAAATGGCCACTTTCATGAATAGGGACTCATGGGCCAAGCTGCAGATGTGCTTGGACACTGTCAGGGCTGCAACTTGGCAAGTAATGTTGAGCTTTGTCTGTAAATGTCAAGAAGGGAAGAAGTGGATTTTCTCAAGCAGAAGAGGAAGGGCACCATTCTCAACTCTTCAGGTGCCCCCGGTGACCTGTCAAAATTCAGTTCTTCACAGAGATTTGGATACATAGGTCTGACCATGAATCTGTGATGGTGGGCATTGCTGCTTGCCTACCCAGCATCCAGGGCAACCAACCATTCTAGTTTTCCTGGGACTCGGGGGTTCCTGGATGTAGAAATTTCGGTGCTAAAAAATGGAAAAGCTCCAGGCAGACTGGGAGAAGTTCATCACTGTACCAGATTCTGTTCCCCCTTTTCCTTTCCTAACTGTTTCACTGAGCATTTGCTCCTCTCTTCTACATCTCCTGGGTTGTACCCTGTTGGGCCTCAGTCACTAAGTCAGATGTGGGCATGTGGCCTAATCAGATTTGACTCAGGTGACTCTCAAGACTCTAGGTTAGAATATGGGGCAGCAGTGTTCTCCCACCCCAGAACATGTGGTATAGGATGTGACACCTGAAGCAGATACAGCCATTTTGCTACCATGAAGTCAAGACCACAAGAACCAGGAGTGGAGAGATCAAAAGCCAAGTCCATGATGACCTGGAGGCTCACTCAGCCCTGGAACCTGCCCTACTTCTAAGGCTACTTCTACCTGAGTGGCCTTAAGAGCAAAAACTGAGGTTTCCTAGAAAAGCATAAATTCTGCCTCAAGACTGCAGCATCAACTCTTGCCGAACTTCCAGCCTGCTGGCCTGCTGTATGGATTTCAGACTTGTCAGCCCCCACAATTGTATGAGTCAATTCCTTAAAATAAATCTCTTTAGATTGATAGATAGATAGACAGAGAGGTGGGTAGGCAGATACACGTTTCTGTTGGTGTTAGTTGCCATCAACTCTACTCTGACTCATGACAAACTTATTTATAACAGAATGAAACGTTGTCCAGTCCTGCACCATCTTCATAATCATTGGTATGTTTGAGTCCGTTGTTGGGGATATTCTATATGTATGTATGTATGTGTATATTTATATATGCAACTAAGATATATCTATCTCCATCTCTAAGATACATCTCTATATATCTTAGTTTCCTAGTGCTGCTGTAACAGAAATACCACAATTGAGTGGCTTTGAAAAACAGAAATTTATTTTCTCACAGTTCAGGATGCTAAAGGCCAAATTCAGGCGACCAGCTCTAGGGAAAGGCTCTCACTCTCTCAGTTCTAGGCGAAGATCCTTGTCTCAGCTTCTGTAGTGGGGGCATTCCTCCATTCCTTGGCGATCTCCATGTGATTGCTGTCTTCCCCTTGTTTGTTCTTTCTTCTCTCTGTGTCCATTGCTGCTTCTCGTAACTCAGAAGTGATTAGGTTTAGAACACACACTATGCTGATATGGTCTCATTAACATGACAAAGAACACCTTATTTCCAGGCTGGATTACATCCACAGGTATAGAGATTAGGAATCCAACACATTTTGGAAGAACACAATTCTCCTTTTGCCTCTTTCTCTGAAGAGCCCTGGCCTATACACCCTGCCAAGAGAAAACCCAGGGGCTTTCCTGGAGGGATGTACAATGTGAGTAAAAGCAACAGTTCCACAGGCTGTGGCAGTTGCAGATCAAGCTGGGGAGCGTGGAGGCCTTCACATTCTGTCTGGGGCCCAAGAAGGGCTGGAGCAAAGACATACAGTCAGGGAGGGCCCAAGTGCAACTCCAGTGTCCCTCCAGCTCTTGTCCTCTCTGATTGTCCTATGAGAGGGACAACCAACAGACCCACTCTGGAGCAAAAAAAGACTGATCTAAATACTTGGTATTCAGCATCAAAAGCTGGATAAGGGAAAAATGTAAGATTGTCATGGCACCTAAATCTACCTGCCTACCTACTCTGCCTCCACCACCACTAACAGCATGCATAGAATCTGAGATTTGAAATTTCTTTAAAGGAAATGGTGTCTTCTAGCCACAGAAAGGAAGAACAATGCCCTCTCACTTCACAAGCACTGTGTCAAGTGAACTACACCAAACTCTGTGGAAAAGTGCTCCCGCCCAGAGAGTGATGTGTTAACACCTGTGAGCATCTTCTCTGCACCTGGACTTGTGGGAGCCTGACCTTTTATCTGGAAGGCATGCATCCTTCCAATGCCAGCCCCTGCCCTAGAAAACACCCAAGCCATGTTTTAAAGGGACAACTGACAAGGGTCTTCATGATTCGTGTTTGGCCTGTGTCATGGATTGAATTATGTCCCCCAAAAAATGTGTGTATCAATTTGGCTGGGCCATGATTCCCAGAATTGTGTGGTTGGCCTCCATTTTGTGATTGTAATTTTATGTTAAAGAGGATTAAGGTAGGATTGTAACACCACCCTTACCCAGGTCACATCCCTTATCCAATGTAAAGGGAGTTTCCCTGGGGTGTGGCCTGCACCACCCTTTATCTCTCAAGAGATAAAATATAAAGGAAGCAAGCAGAGAGTTGGGGACCTCATACCATCAACAAAGCGGTGCTGGGAGCAGAGCTCGTCCTTTGGACTGGGTTCCCTGAGCAGAGAAGCTCCTAGTCTGGGGGAACACCGAAGAGAAGAAGGCCAACAGAGAGAAAAAGCCTTTCCCTGGAGCTGATGCCCTGAATTTGGACTTTTAGCCTACTTTAACGGTGAGGAAATAAATTTCTCTTTGTTAAAGCCATCCACTTGTGGTATTTCTGTTGTAGCAGCACTAGATAACTAAGACAGCCTGGATGCTCTGCACCCATGCACTACTCCATCTCTTCCTGCCCTGTGTCCACCCTCCACTGTTCACTCCACACCCCAGGCTTCCTCTGCACTATGGCAACCTCTGCTTTGGGAAAAGAAAATACAAAATATTCAGTGAGTCCCATGGTGAGGGGAGTACAAAGGGAGACCTTCTCAAGATGAGATCACATTCAACAGTTTTTAAAATGCAAGAGGAAACAATCCATCAAGAGCAAAAGTTCACAGATACAATAAACTGAAGAACTTTCACCTCAAGAACTTGAGACACTTGAAATTTACTGTAAAATAAGTATGTTTAGAAGGATTAAAGAGATAAAAGAAGGAATAGAAATTATAAGGAAAAGGCAGATTTAAATTTACTAAAACTTCTAGAAATTGAATGTATATTCACTAAAGTTAAAAATTCAATAGATGAGTAAAACAGTGTACTAAATATAACTGAACAGATAACTAATGAACTTTAAGATAGGGCTGAGAAGCAATTAGCCAGAATGCTGCACAAAGAAATGATGAGAAAGGAATTCTAAAAAGAGAAGTTGAATCATGGAGGATAAAAAAAGGTCTAACAGGTATCCAATAGAAAATTCAGAAAAATACAGTAGAGGTAATAGAGGAGAGGTCATATGTGGAAAGAAAATAATGACTAAAATCCTCAGAATTGATGAAAATCAAGATGTTCACTGGCAGCATTGCATGAAATAGCAAAAAGTGAAAACAACATCCATCAGTAGGAGAAAGGATCAATGAAAAATGCATAACCTTTAACCAGGAAAGGTACTTCTAGGAATTTGGCCTAAGTAAATAATCGAGAAAAGATGCGAAGATGTATATATTCATTGATTACTGCTGCTGCTCTTGTTAGCTGCCATCGAGTCTGTTCCAACTCATGATGACCCCATGGGTATCAGAGTAGAACTGTGCTACACAGGTTTTCAAAGCTGTGATCTTTCAGAAGCAGATCGCCAGGTCTGTCTTTTAAGGCAGTTCTGGATGGTTCAAACCACCAACCTTTCAGCTAGTAGTTGAGCACTTAACCATTTGTGCTACCCAGGGAATCCTGCAAGATTCTTATGATAGCAAATACAGGTAGTCACCAACTTACGACGGGGTTCAGTTCTGAGAACTCCGTGTCTTAAGTAGATTCTGATGTAAGTCGAATAGCTCATTTTTTTCTTTACTTTTCATTATTCTTGCTTTTTATAATCAGTATCTTTATAAGCCCGATCTTTATTTGTCTTTGGGAGTTGGCATGAGAATGATACGCAGGTAAAAATTTGCTGAATTTCATTTAAAAGCAGTTGCAGCAGTACATTGACAAGGAACTGCCAGAAATTAAAGTGTTAAAAAGCAAAGATGTCACTTTGAGGACTAAGGTGTGACTGCTTGACCCAAGCCATGATATTTTCAATTGCCTCATATGCATGTGAAAGCTGGACAATGAATAAGGAAGATCAAAGAAGAATTGATGCCTTTGAATTATGGTGTTGGCGAAGAATATCGAATATACCATGAACTGCCAGAAGAACGAACAAATCTGTCTTGGAAGAAGTACAGCCAGAATGCTCCTTAGAAGCAAAGATGGAGAGACTTCATCTCATGTACTTTGAACATGTTATCAGGAAGAATCATTCCCTGGAGATGGACATCATGCTTGGTAAAGTAGAGGATCAGTGACAAAGAGGAAGACCCTTGACTAGATGGATTGACACAGTAGCTGCAAAAATGGGCTCAAACATAACAATATTTGTGAGGATGGTGTAGAACAGGGCAGTGTTTTGTTCTGTTGTACATGGGGTCACTATGAGTTGGAACCGACTCGATGACACCAAACAACAACGTGAGAATGACAATATCAGCAAATTACGAGCTGCAACACTGTATGTAGTATATACTACCCATAAGATGTACAAAAAAAAGAAGACGGTCATAGCAGTGTTTGTCATAACTTGAGTGTCATAAATTGGGGACTACTTGTATATATATGTTGAAATAGCCAAGAGTAGGTGGTTAGATACATTTCAGCATAACTCTAAATGCAATATTATTTAGCAAATAAAATGATGAAGTGGACTTATTAACATTATTTAACAACAGGTTTCTAAAATTATGCATGCCATGATGCATTTAAATTAAGTTCCATATTTATATAAGAAAAATCTCATATTATAATGCTAAGAAGAGCCATTATACATTAGAATTTTGTGTAATTTTTTTCTTTTTGTTTATGCATATTTTTCTACAATGGCTATGTATTACACATAAAAAAAACCCGTTGCCGTCAATTCTGACTCATAGGGACCCTATAGGACAGAGTACAACTGCCCCACAGAGTTTCCAAAGAGTAGCTGGTGGGTTCGAACTGCTGACCTTTTGGTTAGCAGCTATAGCTCTTAACCACTACGCCACATGGGAGGAGGCCATATAGTGTAATTCCTAGAAATGTGGGCTCTGCAACCAGACTTTCTGGGCTTGAAACCTGGCTCTACTATCAACTAGCTGTGTGCCTTGGGGAGGTAGTTAAAACTCTCAGTGTTTCAGTTTCCTCCCCTGTAAAAGATGCTATTACAGTATCTACTTCATAAAGCTATGATGCAGATTACAGAGGATAAAGACCTTAGCACGGTGCTGTAATGATTAGCTGTCATTTTTGTAATTACTGAACTACTCAAAACAGGAGGAAATAGTCTTTCCTCTTTGCATAACCCCCGCTCATAATTGCTAGAATGGTGTCTTGCTCACACCAGGCATCCAATAAATATGTTAACGAAGCAAGAATAAAAAAATGATTGACCGAGAGAGACCAGGGCAGCTTCTCCAAACAGACTCCAGAGCTCACTCCTGTTACCGGTGGAGGTTATTTAGTCCATAGTGAGACAAGGCTGGGCACAGCCAAGCCCCACAACTGGCCTCTATACCCAAGCTTCCCCCAGGGCTGGGATCTAGGGCCCTGACCCCAATTCCCAGGATAGCCCTCCAGAGGTAAGAGGGTGCCCAGCCTCAACCTCCCTTCTGGTCTGCTCTGCTCTGACTCAGTGTTCTCCCACTAATAACTGGGCTCTCACCAACCGGCAGCCTGACCTAGCCTTTCTCATTGAACCTATGGTCCCACATCTCAGTTGTGCATGTCCTTCTTCCTCGCTGCTAAGAATTAACACTGTCATTTATAAAAAACCAGCCACTTGCCAGCCCAGGACTGGATTCTTTGCATACTTTTTGCATTCCTGTTCTTACATTAACAGTATGCTGTAAATAAGGCATTTAAACTGCAAAAATTATATTAAACATCAACACCAAGGCTAGCTTCCTAAAATGTACCTAAACCATTAATACAACTAAGATAACAAAAACTTGTTACTGTTGAGTCGATTCCAACTCATAGCAACACAGAGTATGACAGAGTATGACTCATAGGATAGAATAGAACTGCCCCATAGGGTTTCCAAGGAGGGCTGGTGGATTTGAACTGTCAATCTCTTGGTTAGCAGCCAAACTCTTAACCACTGCACCACCAGGGCTCCAAGATAACAAGTTAGGATATAAAATGTTTAAAATAATCAGTATGGTTATTCAGAAAAAAACTGCTTTCTGTCAGTAATGAGATCCCCTCTACGCCAGCAAAATCTAAGATATGTTTCCCTTTTGTTGACGCTCACAGATCTTCAAAAGTCTACAGGGTATGCTGATGACCTATTGATTGTATTCAAAAAGAAACTTGAATTTTTTCTCATATCCTGTTGTTTTAATTGAGGTATAATGTACATTCCATACAGAGCACAAAAATTGAGAATTTTTATATAGTATACACCCATGTGACCACCACCCACGGCAAGACATAGAGTGATTCCAGCACCAGAGAGCTCTCTTGTGCCCTTCCCAGTCCCTATGCCTGCCGGCCCCCAGAAGAAAGCAATGTCCTGATACCTATTTACCATAGGGACCCTCAGGACCACCCTTGGGGAGACCTGACTCTGGCTGAGGAGGAGGAGATGCCAGCAGAGTTATAATATCTCATCAGAGGTATCTCTTTGCCTCTTCCCTGTTGGGCTGGGGGCTGTCATCCTTGGAAAAACAGGTTTGGAGCCCAATGGAGAAGCCAGATGGCTTTGGAAAAGGACTGTAGAGGGAGAAGCCTCCCTCTCCACATCACCACGGAAGCTTCTGCTTTTGCATTCCATCTGTTCTAACAGGAGCCCAAAGGGAAGCCTACAGATTTCTTAAGGCTGGGTCTACAGATTTTATTTATTTTGAGCTGATTTCTCTCTTTCTTCTGTGGCCAGCCCTGTCAGTGCAAGAGAGGTGTATGGGAGGAGGGCAGCTATAATAATTCCTTAATTACTTGTTAAATCAGTCCCAGAAATATGGCAGGATTTATTTCGGCCAGGAAACAGGAGTCTAGGTTTCCACACTGAGGTTTATTATTTTTAACATGAAGTTAAGAAAGAAAACTGTCAAGGTAAGGACCACAGTAAATTCATGCTCACTTTCCTCCTTCCTCCTTCTTTTAATAGCAAGTAGAGGCTGGATAAACTCAGGGAGAATTACTTGAAAGGGGAAAAAGAGACATGTAGACCATAAAATGCCTGATAAAATACTTTTATTGGGTATTTCCATTTCCACTCCGTTTTATGCTGTGAAGACAACAGATCAAAGACCCATCCTACAGTGCAAAGAGCCCTGTACTTGAGCCCATAAGGCCTGGGCTAGCTTTGGCTCCTGGCCAGCTAGCTGTGTGATTTGAGAGGTCCCTTCTTATGAAGACCAATTTCAATCTAATCAAATCAGTCTATCACATAAATCTATTCCACTCAATGCTGACACCAACTGAGTAAATCAGCTTGTCTTCCTCTGACCATAGCCACCTGGAGCTATGGTCAGATCTCAAGTTAAAGGGCACAGTCCTCAGACTGCCTAGTCTGCTCCAAGACCTCAGATGCCAGCAGCAAGCTTGGAAACCCCACACCTTCATTTCTGACCTGCTGGCTACAAATCTGTGAATTCCCCAATGGCTCCTGGTCTAAGCCCCTCATCTCTCTCCCAGCCATTCCCTTCTAAAGCTCTGCTATGTCAGAACTGGCTCAGGCATCTGCCATCCATGCAATACACCACCAGCATCCCTCCCAACAGCCTCAAGTAACTGAAAGCATTCATTCCTCACCTTTCTCAAAAAAGTTTGATTTCCCTTATGGCTTATTATGGATGTTTTAGGTTTGTTTCTTGAATAACCTAATAAATCACATAGCACAAATTGCACATAACTCAAAATTCAGAAAATATAAAAGGAAATACATAGGAAAGTCCCTTCCCACCACTGTCCTCCAGCCACCAGTTCCCGACTTGTCATGGTTTGAATTCTGTCCCCCAAAAAATGTGCGTATCAATTTGGCTAGGCCATGATTCCTGGCACTGTGTGATTTTCCTGTATGTTGTAAACCTGCCTCTGTGATGTTAATGAGGGAGGAAGGGTGGCAGTTGTGTTAGTAAGGCAGGACCTGATCTACAAGACTGGATTGTGTCCTGAGGCAATCTCTTGAGATATAAAAGACAAAAGTGAGCAGTGAGACAGGGGGACCTCATACCATCAAGAAAGCAGCGCCGGGAGCAGAGCGCGTCCTTTGGACTGCGGTCATTGCGCCGAGAAGCTCCTAGTCCAGGGGAACACCAAAGAGAAGAAGGCCGACAGAGAGAAAAAGCCTTCCCCTGGAGCTGACACCCTGAATTTAGACTTTTAGCCTACTTTCACTGTGAGGAAATAAATTTCTTTTTGTTAAAACCATCCACTTGTGATATTTCTGTTACGGCAGCACTAGATGACTAAGACACCACCCCACAGGCAGCCAGTAGTCAGGTCCTCATGCATAGCTCCAGACACATTTTTTGGCTCTACAAACACATGCTTACACCTACTTACCTAACCTCCCCTTTTTTACAAAAATGAAAAGAGACTCTACACACTGGTCTGCATCTTGATTTTGTCATTTAACAATAAATCTTGCAGATGGTTTCAAATGATTACTTAAAGACCATTCTTGTTCTTTTTAGAGGTGCATTGTGGATATGTTGCTGTTGTTAGGTGCCATTGAGTCTATTTCGACACATAGCAACCCCATGTGACAAAGTAGAACTGCCTTATAGGGTTTTCTAGACTATAATCTTTACAGATGACGCAGGACTGGAAAGTGTTTCATTCTGTTGTACATAGGGTGGCTATGAGTTGGAACAGACTCAGTGGCACCTAATAACAACAACAACACAACCTTTACAGAAGCAGCACCAGGTCTTTCTCCTGCAGAGCCACTAGGTGGATTCGAACAGCCAATCTTTGGTTAGGAGCTGAGCCCTTAACTGTTGTGCCACTAGGTTCCTTTGTGAGTATGTATTAGTATCATAATTAATGTAGCCACTACGCTATTGTTAAATGTTTGGTTTTTATCACTTCTTTTGTTATTACTAACAATATTGTGGTTAATCACGGTACTCAGATATCTTCTCAGACATGTGTGAAAAGGACTTTAGGGTAACACCTTACAAGTGTTAAACAGCTTTCAAAAACCACTCAAGAAACTTGCCAGCACTTCTCTTGTTAATCCTAGAGAAAATAAAATACAAGTGAAGTGTGTCAGAGAAAGGCAGACAAATGGCAGGGGTCAAGATGGCACTTCTGTTCAGATTTTTTTTAAGGAAGAAGGAATTAGAGAAGTGGGAATGTCCAAGCAGTGGGTGGGCGTCGTACCTTGGGTTCCCTGAGAAGAGGACTCTGATACAGAGTTTAGGGTGCAGGATGTTCATTAGGTAATTTCCCTTGGAATCAACTTCTGTGGAAGGGAGGGGTCAGAAGCAGGAGTGGACAAGGGAGAAGTCGGGTGGCCGTGCAGGCCCGGCAACATCCTCATCCAACACCATGAAGAACTCTGAGGCTGAAGTAGTTAAGCTGAAGTGGCTGGGCCTCTGCACCATCACCTTGATCAGTCACTGACTAGATGCAGCCCTAGGCATTGTGACTCTGCCCTGAGGAAATCCCTGAAGATACTGAAGGCTTTATGCCAACAGCACTAACAGCAGCTTGGGCAGCAAGCCCTTCCTTAAAGGCGGATCTAGGTGATGCATCTCCATGTCCATCTCAGCAGAGGGAAATACCACCAGCTCATAGAACAGCAGATTAGAAAGAGTCCAAGAAACATTCTTCTGTAGGTAGACATGCAGGGCATGGAGGGAGCCCACGGCTGGTGAAAATGGAGGATCAGTCCTCCGCAGAGACTGAGGTGGTACTAAAGTGAAAGAACGGCCAATGCACAGGAAGTGGTGCAGAGGGCCTGGTGGACTGATCAAGGGTGGAACTCCAGACTCTGAATAGTGGATGACATGGATGGACAAGTAACTTAGCCACTCTGACAAAAGCCACTCATTCTTTTCGCCCACCACTGCACCACCTCTCACTCTACCGCAGGTCTGAAGGCTACTGTCCGTGGCACTTCCTGGGCATCCTTGCTCTTCCTCTGAGCGTGTGTTAGCTGGAGCCCTGCAAGTTTAGGTGACAGACCGATGGGAAGGTGCACATGGCTGAGGGGAAATGCCGTTAATCCCATGCCTATCCTCTCTGAGCTTCAGTGCCCTCGACTGCAAAGTGCAGGAAATAAAATCTACCTTTCAGGGTCATGAGAGACTTTAATGAAGATATTTCCTGACAGAAATAGTAGCCACTGCTGTTTTCAGTGTCAAGAGATAACTCTAGAATCTGAAAATTCAATCTTCCTGCAGACAGGCTGGAGCCAGCCAAGACCTCTTTCCTTTTCTCCTCTCTCTGCCCACCTCCTTTCCCTTTTACCCTTTCTCTCCCTCCCATTCTCCTACATCTCCCCTTCTTGCTGAATCTATGCCCTCCTTCTCCTCCTTTCTCCCTGTTGCTCCCATCCCCTCTCCTCCTCACCCTACTCATAACTCCACAGGGCCTAGATCTTAGGAACATATTAACAAGTCCATACAAACACTTCTTAGCACTGTCTTTCCTCCTCTTCGAGGCCTTCTCTCCACATATTGTCACTATTTCCCCAACACCTGGCCACAACCCTTTCCCAAAGGATTGTGATATCTACTGGCTCTCCGCAATCCAAAGATGGATCGGTTACATTTCTGCTGTTGTTGTTGTTGGCTGTCTTAAAGTTGGCCCCCAACTCATGGCACCTCAAGTACTATGGTATTGGACCCTTGTGATCCCTAGGATTCTCACTGGCTGATTTTTGGAAGTAGATTGCCAGATATGTTCTCCTAGACTGTCTTAGTCTGGAAGCTCCTCTGAAATATGCTCAACATCACCGCAGTACATAAGCCTTCACTGAGAGACAAGTGGTGGCTGCACTAAAGGTGCATTTTCCAGTAATTGAACCCAGGTCTCCCACATGAAAGGCAAGAATTCTATCACTGAACCACCAGTGCCTTCTACATTTCGGTAGGGGTTCTGAAACCAAAATCCTGCAAGACCCAGAGAAATGGGGTATCTCCTTTGAGGCACCTCAGCAGGAGAACTTCTCTGTTCAAGTCAGTCTGCTATGCAACTCATCTGAGTGTAGATGTGTGTGCAAAAATGTGCATGCGTGCAAATAACCAGACTTGCTGCCAGATCCTCTGTGAAACTGAGAGAGGTTTGCAAAAGGTCTTCAGGTCTTCTTCAAAGCTGATCTGTTTCCTCAACCTCAGTAATTCTCAAAACGTGTGCCCAGACCAGCAACATCAGCCTCACCTAGGAACTTGTTCTAAATGCAAATTCTTGGGCCCCATTCCAGACCTTCTGAATCAGAAACTCTGGGGGGTGGGACCTAGAAATCTACATTTAATAAGCCCCCTTGGTGATTCATATATACACTCAAGTGTGAGAATCAATTCCCAACTCTAAAAATCTTTGTGGAGAGGCTATATGATGGGCTATAGAGAAAAAACATGGCCTCTAACACCAAGTGGTCCTGGATCTGGCATGCAGCTTCTTAGCCTCATTCCACCCACTGTACTAGCAAGTATAACCTCCCATTGTCTGTCACCTGGACCACTGCCACACTTTCAACCTGGGTTTCCTCAACTTTAATTGGTCTCTTTTCTAATCTGGATTTTTTCCAGGAAGCATCTCACAACATCGATGAATCCAGAGGGCATTATGCTGAGTGAAATAAGTCAACCACAGAGGGACAAATACTGTATGAGACCACTATTATAAAAACTCAAGAAAAGGTTTATACACAGAAAGAAACAATGTTTGATGGTTATAAGGGAGAGGAGGGTTGTGGAGGGGAAATCATTAACTAGATAGTAGATAAGAGTTAACTTTGATGAAGGGAAAGACAGTACACAGTATAGGGGAAGTCAGCACAACTTGACCAAGGTAAAGTCATAGCAGCTTCAAAGACACATCCAAATACCCTGAAGGACTGAGTTATTGGGACTGAGGGCTGGGGACCACGATCGCGAGGGTCATCTAGGTCAATTGGCATAACAAAGTTCATAATGAAAATGTTCTACATTCAACTTTGGTGAGTAGCATCTAGGGTCTTAAAAGCTTGCAAGTAGCCATCTAAGATACATCTTTTGGTCCCATCCTGTCAGGAACAAAGGAGATGAAGAAAACCAAAGACATAAGGAAAATATTAGTCTGAAAGGAGAAAAATGTAGGACAAAATTCAAGTACAAAAAAAAAAAAAAAAAAAGACTGGACTTACTGGTCTGACAGAGACTGGAGGAACCCCCTAGACTATGGCCCACAGACACTCTTTTAACTCAGAACTGAAACCACTCTCAACATTCATCCTTCAGCAAAAGATTAGACAGGCCTATAAAACAAAAATAACACACTTTAGGAACGTGCTTCTTAGCTCAATTATGTATACAAGACCAAAAGGGCAACATCTGCCCAAAAGCAATGACTAGAAGGCAGGAAGGGACAGGAAAAATGGATGGATGGAAATGAGGAGTTGGGGTGTGGAAGAGGAGAGCATTGACACATTGCAGGGATTGCAACCAATGTCACAAAACAATTTAAGTATAAATCATTGAATGACAAACTATTGCTCTGTAATGTTTCACCTAAAGGACAATTTTTTTAAAAAAATCTGGATTCTTCAAGTGCTGGATTATTATTCTTAGGGCATAACTCCAATCATTCACTCTACAGCTCAAACACATTCGGTAGCTCCCACTGCCCACAGAGCCAAGTCCAAACCCCATGGCAAGGCTATCAGATGATCTGACTGCCCAAAAGGCAGTATGCCTCCTACATTTATCCCCTGGCCAACCCCACTTCTGTATCTGTTCCCGGCAGCGAGGGAGCAGGGTCTCTTGACCATGGCACTGGAGGGGTGATCACAGACATCTGCCCTGCACCGGCCATATGTGGGATGAGCCCACTAGTGAAGCTGAGCTCACTCTGTCTCTTTTCTATGTGAGTGAAGCATTTACCCATGCTCTAATAGAGCATGTGTGCCATGTTTTGTTGGCGACTTCAAACCCTGGCATGATAGGTATGCTCAAGTCTATTGTTGTAGCCACTGTGTATTTTGAGTGCCTTCCATCTTAGGGGGCTCATCAAGCAGCATATCAGACAATATTCTGTTGTGATCCATGGAGGTTTTATTGGCAAATTTTCCAAAGTAGATCACCAGGCCTTGCTTCTTAGTCTGGAAGCTCCACTGAAATTTGTCCACCATGGGTGACCTTGCTGGTGTTTGACATATTGATGGCATAGCTTCCAGCATCACAGCAATATGCAAGAATCACCACACTATGATAAACTGACAGGTGGGTGGTAGTCTTTGTACTTACTGATGTGTTAGTAATCACTTTCACTCTGATTTAAATAAACTGACATTGAGAAACTGTTTTAACTGTCCTGGAATCCAGATTTCTGGGTCCATAGAGTTGGGGTGAACGACCCAGGCCTTTTGCCCATACATGTCCTTTCAAACCTTGAGCTTAAGAAACTTTTCCTGAAGTCGACTTCCAGTCAAACAATAGCCTAGTAAACAGCTTCATGGAGATCCTTTTGCCTTAGGCATGGGGCTGTTTTGGAGAATTACAACGACCTTCAGGAGACTACCCTTCCCGGACCCACCTATATAACCTGTTCTCACTATCTCCTGATACCTTTGGCTTGATGCTGTCCTGTTTGAATCATATCTACTCACGAGAAATATGTTGTTACACTAATTTCTGTGTTTCTCTGCACGCTTGTTTTTGACAACTTTAATAGCTTGATTGGGCTCCAGTGAACCCAGTTTTGATTTTCTCTTTTGTTCACAACTATATTGTAACTACGGTGTTGAGCCATCATTCATTCATTTATTCATTTATTCATCCATATATTGAGTCTTAATATATATATAAATATATATTAAGTGGCTTCTACGAAAAAATTCACAACATACTGTTCCCAAAAATCCTTTTCTTTTTCTCTGGGGCACACAATTTAAATATATTTTTGAGGCCCCTAAGAGTTAGGCTGAGGCCATGTGACTAAATTAAGACCAAAGGAATGTGGTCCGAACTGGTGTACACCACCTCCAGACCTGGCCCATAAAATCTCTGCTTCTTTCCCTCCTCTTCTGTGGTAACATTGTTGGCCACACCTTTAAGATGATAGTACCACAAGGCAAAAGGGGCCTGGTCTTTGAATGACAGCATGTAGTAAATTATCTACCAAGAAACACATTAAGCACATTTAAAAAAATTGCCCTTGAATTGATTCCAACTCATAGAGACCTTGTAGCAGACCTATAGGTCAGAGTAGAACCACCCCATAGGGTTTCCAAGGCTGTAATCTTTACAGAAACAGACTGCCACATCTTTCTCCCACGGAGCAGCTGATAGGTTCAAACCACCAACCTTTCTGTCAGCAGCAAACCACTTAACCACCACACCACCAGGGCTCCTTCAAGCACATTAACCTGTTGCCCTCAAGTCGATTAGAACTCATTGCCACCCTGTAGGACTGTAGAACTGCCCCACAGGGTTTACAAGGCTGTAAATCTTTATGGAAGCAGACTGCCACATCTTTCTCCGGCGGAACGGCTGGTGGGTTCAAACTGCTGACATTTCACTTAGCAGCCCACTACTTTAACCACTGCACCACTAGGGCTCCTTCAACCACACTAGACCTGGACAATTATACTGTTTTCTGTGTTAGGCCATTCAGATTTGGGGGTTATTTCTTATAGCAACTACTATTACTTCTGTAAATAATATGATACATCTCTGAGGTTTTGGCCAGCCAACGTTTAATTTTTTATGTCAGTATCCCTACTCTACTACAGGTCATCCCCGACTTACTGCGTATTTGAATTATGAGAAACCAGACTTATGACAGTCTGGTGTTTTTTTTGTTTTGTTTTGTTTTGTTTTGTTTTTGGTACATCTTAATCTGTTGCCATTGAGTCGATTCCAACTCATAGTGACCCTACAGGACAGAGGAGAACTGCTCCGTAAGGTTTCCAAAGAGCGGCTGGTTGGATTTGAGCTGCCAATCTTTGGGTTAGCAGCCAATCTTTTAACCACTGCACCACCAGAGTACCTCTTACTATTAGTAATACGTACTACATACAGTGTTGCAGTGTGTAATTTGCTAATGTTATCATTCTCAGATGTTCACCCACAGATATTTACTGTTCAAAACACTGCTGTATAGCAGACAATAATGAAAACTTAAAAAAAAAAAAAAAGAGGTATTTGACTTAGAGTCGTGGGAATGGAACCCCATCATAAGTTGGGGACCACCTGTACTTAAAAGATGTGTGTCTTTAAGCAAATTATTTAAGCTATCCCGACTGTGACTTACATATTTACAAAACGAGGCTAATAATACTTCAAATACAGGGGTGCGAGGAGATTTAAATGTAAAATGACCCCAACACTGTCCCTGACTTGTAGTAGGTGCTCAGTTAATTGCAGTTACTTACCTCCCCTGCACACTGTCAAGACCAAAAGTTTCACAAAAATAAATGATAATGGATTGGGAAGGAAGACAGTTGTATTTTCCTTGTTCCCTTTGGGTAGATTTAGCTCAGGATTTTCAGTTTGCCTCAACTTGACTTCACACTTCTGTGTTCACCAGAGAATGCTTTATTTACCTGGATGTAGAATTGAATAGGTGTGAATTCCTAGGCAACAGTTCTGTAGGACTTACATTAGCATTTCAAAAAAGCCATCAAATCACTGATGGGAAGTGTTTTCACACACTGCCTAATCTCTTTTCACACATCTATGCTCCAGGATGAATACTTTTTATCACCTGTAGCAAGACTTGAATAGCTGTGAGTTTCAGAGCCAAGAGGCTTACATGATATTTTAGCATTTCAAAGAGAAATCAAAGAAGCCTTTAGAAAGCACTTTCATTTTTCTCAGTTATACCTGAGTGTTTTCAACTTCTAGGAGTAAGTTATTAAGTCCAAAAGAACAGAATTGAGAAGTACTGGGAAACCAGTTTCACAGTTGGAAAGGCCTCAAGTGTTCAGCTGGGCTCCCTCCTGCCACCTGCTGGTGAGGTGGTCTCTCAGCCTCTGCTACTTCTGAGTGATGGGGAACGCACTCCTTCAGGAGCAGCTGCCTCACTGTTTGACCACTCTGACAGTGAGCATTCTCCTTCTCCTTAGCAGACATCTACTTCCCCAAACATCTGCCCATACATTCTGGTTATATCCTTTACACTAAAACAGAATGAGCTAGACTCCCTCCATGGAACAAGCTTTCAGATACCTGTGGCGGCTGTCACAGATGCCCTACTCAACATCCCTACTTCTTTCCCCTTCCCCTCACATGACTAGATTTGGGGTCTCTCCCAGATATCCTGGCCACCCACCACTAATGAATGTATGTTGCTGCTCCTCCCATCAGCAGGCAGCCATAACAGTCTGCACAATGCGGACCCTATCTCCTCCAAGGATCTGGCCACTAAAGCTATTAACTTGAGCTCCATCAAGTCCTCTCAACCTTGCAATTGTGCCTCTGGTTTCCAGAACTCAAATGGCAGAGACCTTTCACTCATTATTATTGTATTTTATTTTGTTTATTTGTGGTCCTCATTCCAGATCATTTGGAATCTTGATTCTACCACCTCTCATATTAACTACCAGACCTAGACTTGGGTCATCCCAGCATGGGATCAACATGTCTTGTGGGTGAGACACAGCATACAGTCCACATTAACTCATCCTTACTGTTCCACTATCTTCATCACCATAACCTTACTATTCCAGAAAACTCTTGCCCAGAATGATAAAATTACAAATATATTATTCATTCCAGGAATTTCCTGAAAGACTCATTAACTCTTTAATAAAAAGCATCAAAAGATAATTTACACCCCAAGAATCTTTGAACCCTTTGTCCCAAAATCATCTCCTTGCAGTGCCCAACAATTCTAAACTATTATATCCCAAACCTAACCAAGACCCTGATTGGAAGACCTGCCTTAAACCAGACTTCAAAGTCTGAGTACATATCCTAACTTGGCTCTTACCCCTCTAAGACACTGAGACTTCAATGCTGAGTCTGTACTTTCCCTTACCACAGTAAGGGAATAAATTCTTTTGTCTTACAAACAGATTATTTTGATGACAGTTTGGGGAGCCAGTATTCAGCAGCAGAATGGGGAAAATAATGCCCATCTCATAAGACCACTGGGAGAATTAAGTGAAAAAACAAAGCAAAAAAAAAAAAAGAGTGCAAAATGCCTAATTTGTACTACAGACGCAATAAACATGGGGCCTGCCACAGTGGGCACCTAGAAAATAATTAATTGACAGAATATATTCATAGCGAGCAAGGCATTAAATGTTCTCTTCCCTGAACATCAGATCTGAGAAGCAAAAGGAGGAGGTTGCAGGGGTAGATGTGGAGGAAAGAAAGTGAAAAAGACAGAGTATTCGCACCTTTCAGCAATGTGCCAGTGTGCAAATGCTCTAATACTACTAGAAGGCTTGGATAGCTGAGGTGGTGAAGGCCGGCTACCCACCAAAGATTCATGTTCTCCCTTTCAGACTGCGAAGACTTAGGTATGGCTGGGAGCAACTGCCCAACCAGGGACTGCAAAACCCAGACTCCAGTGCTTCTAGGCAGGGTATGGAACTTGTTTCCACCAACGCAATGAGAGAGAAGGTGATGTGGGTCACATCTAAGACAAGCTGCTTGAAAAGGGGGCTTCTTTCTTCACTCTTTCTTTCTCCTTCTGTCACCTCACCCCTGCCCAAGGCAAAAGCGTACTTGGTTCCCAGAATTATACCATCCTGAGGGCCAGGATCCTGAAACACAGAGTCTCACAGCTCCCCCTCCTTGGGCCCCTGTTAGGAGTCACTCCAGTCAAGAGTTTTTATGCCCTAGCTTCAATCTTGACAGGCTGCCACCTGCTGGAGAGGTGGTCTCTCAGCCATTGCTACTTCTCATGAAGGATGGGGAATGTGCTTCTTCAGGAGCAGCTGCCTCACTGTTGGAACTTTGACTGAGTATTCTCCTTTTCTGGAGCAAACGTCTGCTTCCTCAAACATCTTCCTCTGTTGCTAACAACTCCCAGGTTGTGCCTGGAGCCCAGACTCTCTCTTTGTTCCACACCTGTATATCCAACGGACTCTGGGACATCTCTGCTGTATGGCTACACCACCTCCAATTCCACTCTACCAAGCTGAGTCACCACCTCTCCTTTGCCGTACATCCCTCCTCAGGGAAGGGCATCACCATCCACTTGGTACGTGTCTCAGACTCCTAGTGCTGCCATAACAAAATACCACAAGTGAGTGGCTTTAAAAAACAGACATTTATTGTCTCCCAGTTCTGGAGGCTCAAAGTCCAAATCAGGGTATCAGCCAGGTTGGTTCCTTCAGAGGGTTTTGAGAAGGGAATTCTTCCATGCTTTTCTCTGAGCTTCTGGTGGCCTGCAATCCTTGACATACCTTACTGTTTATAGATGCACCTGCTTCCGTTGTCATATGGCATCTGTCTTCCCCGTGTGTGACTCTCTCCATGTCTCCTCTCCTCTTTTATAAGTCTCCCTCAAAAAATATTAGGACTAGGACCCACCCTATTCCAGTATGACTTAACTGATAATATCTTCAAAGAAAAATCCTATTTACCCAAACAAGTTCACATTCACAGGTACAGGACTTCGACATGACAGCCAGAAGTCTCCTCTGCCTCATCTTGGGAACCTGGGTTCTCTCACCTATTATGTTAACTACCCCACCCAGGCTTGGGCCATTCCTGCAGCACTTCTACTTGTCCCCCCAGGGAACGTCTCTAGAGTTCCACTGTATAGAATTCTAATATCACATACACCACCCCATGTAACTCCCTGTCACTGCACGTAGCATGAGCAGTCCGTATGAAGGTCACAGTGTAAGGACTCAGCACTCAGAAACATCACTGGAGATGCACTAAGGAGGCTCAGCCAAACTGGTCTGATGAAGAAGAAAGGAAATAAAGACCAAGGACAATCCTAGAACTTCCCCAGCTCTTACCAGAAGGAGGAAGTATTCAGTCAATTTCAGAGCAGCACTGGATAGATTGCATAGCTTATAATGAAGGCCTAGGGATCCACTTTCAAAAATAGCCAATGCAAACCCTATGGATCACAACAGTCCAATCCAAAACCAATCATGGGGATGATGCAGGACCTGGCAGAGTTTCATTCTGTTGTTCATGGGGTTACCATGAGTTGAGGGCCAACTCCACAGCAGCTAACAGCAAGTACTTTACTGAGATATAATTGATAAACAGTAAAAGACATAAATGTTACATGCTCAGCTCGATGAGTTTTGACAAATTCATACACTCATATGAGCATCACCCACATCAAGATTCAGAACATTGTCATCACCAGAAAAGTCTCCTCAGGCCCCTTCCCGGTCACTCTTAACCCATTCCCATCTCAGGCAAACACTGTTCTGATTTTTGTCACCCTAGATATATTTTGGAGCCCTGGTGGCACAGTGGTTAAGAGTTCAGCTGCTAACCAAAAGGTCAGCAGTTCGAATCCACCAGCCAATCCTTGGAAACCCTATGGGGCAGTTCTACTCTGTCCTACCGGGTAGCTATGAGTTGGAATTGACTCGAAGGCAACAGGTGTGGTTTTGTTTAGATAAGTTTTGATGGTTTTGAAGTGGAATCATTCTATAGGCTGTATTCTGTGTCTGACTTCTATCACTCAAAAAAATGTTTTTTAGAGTCATCCACTGTTGCATGTATCAGTAGTTCCTTTTTATTGATCAGGAGTATTCCATTGTAGGAATACACCACAGTTTGTATATCCATTCACCTGCTGTGAGAAATCTGGGTGGTTTTTGAGTTATTATAAAAAGCTACTGTGAACATTCTTATACATGTCTTTTTGTGGACATAGGCGCTCATTTCCTCTAGCTTCATATCTAGTAGCGTAACTTTTGGGTCACAGGTTTGTTTAACATTATCAAAAACAGCCAAATAGTTTTCCAAAGTGAATATACCAATTACATCGTCACCATCAGTGTGTGAGAATTTCAGCTGCTCCACATCCTTGTTAACACTTGGCATTGTCAGACATTTTTATTTTAGCCAAAAAAGTTGATGTGTAATGGTATCTCATCGCGGGTTTTTTCTTGATGTTGGTTTGTTTTTTTGTTGTCGTTGTTGTTGTTTTGTTTTGGGGGGAAGGGGAAGTTTGTGTGTTTGTTTTTGTATTTCCTAGACTAATGAGATTGAGCATCTTTCCATACGCTTATTGACCATTCTAATATTTTCTTTTGTGAAGAGCCTGAGAAGACTTTTCACCATTTTATAAATTGGGCTTTGTATCTTTTTTATTATTGATCTATGGAAGTGTGTTAAATAGTTTGCATTATGAGTCCTTTGTCAGATATATGTATTGCAAACATTTTCTTTAAGTCTATGACTTGACTTTTCACTTCCTTAATGGTGTCTTTTGATGAACAAACATTATTAATTTTTATAAAATTCAATTTATCAATTTTTCTGTTAGAACTAGTGCCTTTTGTGTCCTGTTTAAGAAATCTTTTGATTTCTCCAAGTTTTTAAATATATTCTCCTGTTTTCTTCTAGAAATTTTATAACTTTAACTTTTGTTGTTGTTGTTGTTAGGTGCCGTCGAGGCAATTCCGACTCATAGTGACCCTATAGGAAAAAGTACAAATGCCCCATAGGGTTTCCAAGGAGCAGCTGGTGGATTTGAACTGCCAACCTTTTGGTTAGCAGCCGAGCTCTTAACCACTATGCCACCAAGGCTTCCTTTAACTTTTAGGTTTTGATTGTTTCAAATTAATCTTTGTGTATGGTATGCAGAAGGGGTTAAGGTTAATTTTGGTTTTTCCTCATGGATATTCAGTTGTTAAGTCACTATTTATTTTTAAAAAACCCCTTCCCTCATTGAGTTGCTTTGCTGACTTTGTTGGAAATCACTATACTGTATACATGCTGGTCTATTTCTGGACTCTAACACACAATCTGTTGCATTAATCTTAGGTCTTAGGACCACACTGTCTTAATTTCTGTAGCTTTATAGTAAGTCTAAAAATCAGGTAGTTTAACTAGTCCTGCTTTCGTCTTCGAAATTGCCTTGGCTATTTTAGGTCCTTTACGTAAGTTTAGAATTAGCTTATCAATTTTAATTTAAATCTCTTGCTGAAATTTTGATTGAGGATTGCATTAAATCTACAAATCTATTTGCAGACAATTATTTCTTAACAATACTGAGTCTTCTGATTAAACATATTATAACTCTGTAGGTCATCTTTCTTATTAATATTTTATAGTTTTCAGTGAAGAGGTTATGCATATCTTTTACTAAATTTATTCTTAGGTATTTGATTTTTCATGTTATTCTAAATAGTATTGTTTATTTCATTTTCCAATTACTTGTTGCTAATATATAGAAATATAATGGATTTTTTGCATATTAAACTTGAATACTGCAACCCTGATAAATTCACTTATTAGTTCTAGTAGTTTATTTGTATATTCCTTTGATTTTTCCATGTAAACAATCATGTCATCTGAAAAAAAACAGTTTTACAATTTGTATGTGTTTTATTTCTTTTTTCTTTTCTTATTGCACTGACTAGTGCTTCCAGCATGATGCTAAATAAAAGTGATGAAAGCAAGCATCCACACCTTGCCTTTGACCTTAGGTGGGAAAAATTCAGTGTTTCAATAATAAGAAAGATGTTAGTTACAGGTATGTCACGTAGTTGTGTGCTGTCAAGTCAATTCTGACTCATAGAAACCCTATAAGACAGAGTATAACTGCCCCATAGAGTTTTCTAAGCTATAAATCTTTACAGGAGTAGATTACCAGGTTTTCTCTCCTAGGAGCTGCTAATGGGTTCAAACCACTGACCTTTTGGTTAGCAGCCAAGGGCTTAAATCATTGCACCACAAGGGCTCCTTTAGGTTATGTCATAGATACCTTTTATCAAGTTTGAAAGTTCCTTTATATTCAGGGTTTGCTAAGAAGATTTATCAAAAATAAATGTTGACTTTCTTTTTAAGTTCTTTGTTTTCTTTTTTAATTTTATTTATTTTGTTGTTGTTGAGAATATACACAGCAAAACATACACTAATTCAACAGTTTCTACATATACAATTTAGTGACATTGACTACATTCTTCAAAGTGTGCAACCATTCTCACCCTCCTTTTCTGAGTTGTACCTCCCTTATTAACATAAACTTACTGCCCTCTAAGGTTCCTATCTAATCTTTTGAGTTGCTATTGTCAATATGATCCCATACAGATAGTTCTTAAAAGAACAAAATGCTTGTCTTAGTCATTTAGTGCTGCTGTAACAGAAATACCACAAGTAGATAGCTTTAACAAACAGAAATTATTTTTCTCGTAGTTTAGAAGACTAGAAGTACAAATTCAGGGTCCTGGTTCTAGGGAAAGGCTCTTTGTCAGCTCTGGAGGAAGCTCCTTTTCTCTTCTGAACTTCTCCTTCTGGGTAATCTTTACGTGGCTTGGCGTCTCTCTTCTTTCATCTCTGCTTCTCTAGATTGCTTGTTAATTCTCTTTTAAATCTCAAAAGAGATGGTTTTAAGAAAAACCCTACACTAATCCTGTCTTACTAACACAGCAAAGACAACAATTCCCAAATACAATTATAACCTCAGACATATAAGTTAGGATTTACAGCACATTTTGGGGGGACACAATTCAATCCATAACAATGTTCAAGGCAGACCTTTTTTACTAGTTAAGCTAATTGAATGCATTGATCCTTTCTTCAACTATGTCTAGTCTACTATTAAGTCAACCCAGTGAATTCTTCATTTCAAGGATATTTTTTAGTTCTAGAATTTGCATTTTTTTCTTTTTATTAAACAAATAATACACATATTGTTTTGTGACATTTGTTACCAACCTTGCAATGTGTCAACACTCTCCCCTTCCCAACCTTGGGTTCCCCATTTCCATTTGTCCAGATTTCCTGTCCCCTCCTGTCTTCTCAAGCTTGCCTCTGTGCTGGTGTGCCCATTTAGTCTTATATACATGGCTGAACTACGTGTGTTATTGTTTGTTTTATAGGCCTGCCTAATCTTTGTCTGAAAGATGAACCTCAGGAGTGACTTCAGTACTGAGTTAAAAAGGTGTCTGGGAATGATACCCTCAGGGTTTCTGTCAGACCAGTAAGCCTGGTCTTTTTTTGAGTTTGAATTTTGTTCTACATTTTTCTCCAGCTCTGCCCCACACCCTCTATTGTGATCCCTGTCAGAGCAGTGGGTGGTGGTAGCCAGGCACCATCTAGTTGTGCTGGGCTCAGTCTGGTGGAGGCTGTGGTAGTTATGGTCCATTAGTCCTTTGGACTAATATTTCCATTGTGTCTTTGATTTTCTTCAGTCTCCCTTGCTTCAGAAGGGGTGGGATGAGTGGAGTATCTTACATGGCTGCTCACAAGATTTTAAGACCCCAGATGCTACTCATCGAAGTAGGATATAGAACACTTTCTTTATCAACTATGTTATACCAGTTGAGGTAGATGTCCCCTGAGACCATGGTCTCCAGGCCTCAGCCCAGTAACTTGGTCCCTCAGGGAGTTTGGATGTATCTATGAAACGTCTATAACTTTGCCTTGGTCAAGTTGTGCTGACTTCCTCAGTATTGTGTACTGTCTTTTCCTTCACCAAAGTTACCACTTATCTATTGTCTAGTTAGTGTTTTTCCCTTCCTATCCCTCCCCTCCCTCGTAAACATCAAAGATTGTTTCTTTCTGTATCTAAACCTTTTCATGAATTTTTATAATAGTGGTCTCATATAGTATTTGTCCTTTTGTGATTGCCTTATTTAGAATTTGCATTTTTTAAGTTTTTTTTTAAGTTTGTATTTCTTTGATTAAACTTCCCATCTGTTCACCCACTTTGTTCACCTTGTCCATAAATTCGTTAATATAATAGTTATCTTATATCCTTGTCCAATAATTCCAACCTCTGTGTCATTTT
Source organism: Trichechus manatus latirostris (assembly GCF_000243295.1). Classification (NCBI taxonomy): domain Eukaryota; kingdom Metazoa; phylum Chordata; class Mammalia; order Sirenia; family Trichechidae; genus Trichechus; species Trichechus manatus. The sequence goes on from NW_004444115.1 coordinate 324,533, forward strand.
GTAGATCTACTTCTATTATCTTTATTCTCATTATAATGGGTCACACTTTCCTGTTTCTTTGCATGTCTTGTCAATTTTTATTGTATATTGGATATTGTAAATAATACTTCGCAGAGATTCTGGGTTATATCATCTGCCTTTAAATAATGTTAAGTTACTTCATATATTTTGTTCCATTTTGTAGTTTTTTGGGGTAAGACAGTTTGGCTGACAGACCCTAAGATGATTCCCAATTATCCCTGCCTCTTGGTGTTCATGCCTTTTTGTGTTCCCCTCCTTTGCATGTGGGCGGGACCAGTGACTTGCTTCTAGCTATATGAATACAGCAAAGATAATGGGGTGTATGTGAATATGCATATGTGATTACCTATATGTATTATGTTACATAGACAGTAGCATCCGTCTTGCTGGGATATCTCTTTCCCTTGCTGGCTTTGAAGAAACAGGCTGCCATGTTTTAAGCTGCCTGTTGGAAAGAGAACTTGGTGCAACCTCTGGCCAACAGCCAGTGAGAAACTGAGGGCCTTGGTCCAACAGGCTGCCAGGACTGAATGCTGCTAACAACCACGTAAACTTGGAAGAAGACCCCAAGCCTCAGATGAGACCTTAGCCAAGGCCAATACCTAGACTGAAGCCTTGCTGAGGTCACAGAATCCTGCTCCTCAGAAACTGAGATAATGAATGTGTGCTGTTTCATGATACAGAGTTTCTGCCAACACTGTTATGCAGCAATAGATAACTAATACAAATGGTAATTCTGATTCCACTTACTCCACCATGACCAGAAGCAGAAGTAATTCCTCATTGCCAATCATAGAGAAAGATGACTGATGATATTGGACCTGGAAAAGAGCAGAAGAGGCACCATATACATCCTTAATTCTTAGTCAAATAAAATAGGCCTCCCCACCTCAAATTGTCCCCTCCATCACAGTGCCTGGAAGTCCACCCTGAAATATTCATTCATTCAACAAAGTTCAGCAAATTTCCTATGTGGCAATCCCTATCTTGGCACTGAGGAACCAAAGATGAGTTGAACATTGTTCCTGTCTTCAAGACAGGCACAATGCTGTTCACTTTGTATGTTATCTCATTTAATATTCACCACAACCCTATGAAATGGATGCCATTATTGTTGCATTTTACACATTAGGAGTTAAGGCTCAGAAAGGTTGTATCATTCACCTATAGACGTACAGCTAATGAGTAGTAGAGTCAGAGTTTGAATCCAGAATTTTCTTATTCCAAAATCTTTCCACCCTATCATGCTAAATTACTGCCTAGTGTAGAAGACGAGCAAATAAAAAACCTAATTGTAACTCAATGTAATAAATACTTTACTAGGGGAGCACAGAGAAGGAAGTTTTAGACTCGTAAAGGGCTTTAATGAAGAGAGGACAATTGAGCTGGGTCATCCTGGTGGACAAGGAGAGAAGGGTAAAGACTCATTCCAAGACAGAGCGGGCAGCAGGAGGGCAGAGCCATGTGGAGCCACATGGTGATGGACCAGGATCCACCCAGTTGTGGGGGAGAGGGCAGGTGAGGAACAGGTCTCCTTTGCTGAGACAAAAGTGCTAAGATGGGAGCTGGACAGTGAGAGGCCTCCCTTCATGGCAGGAGGAAGCAGCAGCAGAATGACCTGAAAGCTGAGGTGCAAAGCCATGTACATCAGGGCCACAGTGGGCCCCATAGCTGGCCAAAGCCACAGCTTAGCTAGGCCATAGGAGGGGTTAAGGCTGTAGGTCATTGAAGAAACTAGACCATAGAGGGAAGAGAAGAGTGGAGACAAAGCCCAGAGGGAAGCAGAGGGGAGGCCATGAGAGTCCAGAGGAAAAGGCAAGGGAAAATGGTTGAAGGAACCGCCTCATCACTTCCTGTTTCTCACAAGATCTGATTGTATACCCTGCTCTCCAATTCCAATATTACTCAAAGTCCTGACAATAAATCACCTGTAGTTAAGCACTCGTTTGCTAACTGAAGGTGGGCAGTTCAAACTCACCCAGTGTTTCCATGGAAGAAAAGACCTGGCTATCTGCTCCCATAAAGATTACAACCTAGGAAAGTTCTACTCTGTCGTATAGGGTCACTATGAGTCAGAATCAACTGGACAGCATCCAAGAACAACAACACACATGAGTTAGTTTGACTGAGTTTCTGTCCATTACAACAAATGATCCCTGTTGTAGTCAGGACTCCTGATTGTGAGTGACAGAAACTCTGCACTAATTGACTCAGTTATAAAAAGAATGCACTTGTTATGCCCATTTGTATAACTGTGAGGATGGGGTAGGGGTGAGGGTTGCTGCTATCCACACAACCGAATGCAGGGTGCAAATCATGCCCCTGGTGAGCTCTGTTGCCATCTCCTGGCCCGCCACCCTGTAAGCCTCTTCTCCTCCTGCAAACAGGCTTCTTCCATGAGGTGGGGGAGATGCTGCTGGCAGTCCAGAGCCACGTTCTTCCAGCCTTGTGACAGGCTTTCCACCATCAACAGGAGAAAAGTCCTGGGAAGTGACTCTGGCTGTCAGGAAGACCAAATTATTATTCCTGAGCAAATCAGAGAAGCCAGGGAAGTTGAGGAACTCTGACTGGCTGGGCAGAGGTCACATACCAATTCCTGTGATGTGGAGGAGACCTCAAGATGTTAACCAAAGGAGGAGAAAGGGGAGAGCCTTGCTGGGAGGCCAATATACTGGCTACCACATTCTATATGAAATTGGGACCAAAACAGCAGGCACCCCGTATACCACAAACCACCTCAAGATACACAGGGAATCACTCTACACCTGGCTTCATCCATTCCCAGCGTGTAAGCAAAGCGGGCCCCTGAGGACCAAACATCTACCCATCTGGCTCTGAACACCAAGCAGATAGGGGCCCCGATACCTCCACGAAGCAGCCAGCAGCACAGGAAGAGCTCAGGCTTGGCACCACCAACCTAGGTTTGAGTCTCAATTTCACTCTTTTGAGCCCTCGGACAGGCTACTTTATCTCCGTGAGACTCGCTTTTTTCATCAATAGAATGGAAGAACTATTGACCACCTCACAAAATGATTGTGACGAGTACATGACTATGAAAAGGCCTATAGTATAATAGTAGAGAAGAAGAAAGAAACGAGAGAAGCACTGTTACACATAGAGGCAGGCTGCATGCGATCCTGTGAAAAATACCTGCACACAGCACCCACATGATAAAGACAAACTCGGCAGCAGTTGTCATCTTTGGGCATGAGATTTCGGGAAAACTGGCTCTGTCTAACCACATTTCTACCCACTCTTTGTCATCTTATCCCTGGGAATTTGAATTTTGGTTCCTCCTAACCTGTGGTGTCAATGTCCTGGCCTCTTGCTGATCAGAATTCACCTACTCAAACAGGAGAGAATTTCAGTGTGAAATGGCTTTACCACAGATTAAGTATTTCCATTAGAATATGAAAATATTCTACTGTGTCTGTATTGCTTGTTCCCTGATAACCGGAGCCCTGGTGGCAAAGTGGTTAAGAGCTACAGCTGCTAACCAAAAGGTTGGCAGTTTGAATCCACCAGCTGTTCCTTGGAAACCATATGAGGTAGTTCTACTCTGTCCTATAGGGTTGCTATGAGTCGGAATCAAATCAACGGCAATGAGTTTGGTTTTGGTTTTGATATAACAAAGTTATCCTCCCTTTACATCAAGGAGGAATAAAGTTTTATCTTCAACTTCAGTCTTAAGATTAAGCCAAATCCATTTTCAGGGAAGTGAAACTCTTCTGTATGATACTGGAATGGTGGACACATGACGTTATGCGTTTATCAGAACCCACAGGACTGTACAACACAAAGAGTGAACCCTAATATAAACTATGCTCTGGGTCCCTGGTTTGCAGAGTCTCCATCCTTCCTCGGGACTCCCATCTCTGCTCCTGCTGCTCACCCATCCTAGTAGCACACACTAATGTCATCCTCTGGTCACAGGCCTGCCTCCCCCAGGGTACTTGAGCACCCCAAGAGCAGGGGCTGTGTCTTAATCACAAGTGCAATACAGTGCCACAGAATGGAAACGCAATATTGAAAGCAGCAATGAATGTATGAGTGGATGGGTGGATCAGTGGATGAGTGGGTGGACAGAGGGACAGATCCCCTCCCCTGGATTCATAGAAAGACAGACAGGTAGATTAAAGGATGGAAGGATGGATAGCTTTTGTCTCCCAGTTCCCAGATTGGATCCCCACTGCCCAGAAGCTCCTTCCATTTGTTCCCTGTGTCCTCTCTGCTTCGTAGCTTCTGGTGTGGCGTCCCTCTTCCTCCATTACCTGGTTCTGACCTGGAGTTTCTCCTGGCTTCAGTCAGTTTCTCCTTGCTGACTCTCAGGAGCTTCTTCCTAGCTGGTGCTGTCCCAACTGGGGCATGCTGTCAGCTTGGTTCCCTGCCCTCCTGAAGGTTCTCATCCAGCCAGCTCCCAGCTCACCTGCACTACTTACCTCCTAGCCAGAGCATAAATGACTCAGAAGGGATCCTTGGACATCAGAGTCACCCTTGTCTTCTTGTTCTGAAGATTCCCAAGCTACAAACAAAGCACCATGCCACAGCAGAAGCACATGCTTTCCAGACGGAGACACTTGGGCTCAGAGCCCAGCTTTTCCCCTATCAAGCTGTGTGAGTCCTACAGTCACTTAACAGGACTTCATTTCCTCATCCATAAAACAGGGTCAGTTTCACCCATCTCACATGGTTATTCAAGGATTAGAAGAAATGAAAGTAAGATTCACTGCCTGGTACAGAGTAGGCTGTCAATTTTAGTAAACTTCCTTCCTTGACAAAAATGGCTCCTTTCAAACCAGCCAGGAGCCCAGCTCAGTGGGCACCACCCAGCTTCCTCTGCCTTCTCACTTTAGCTACCTCAGCCTGTCTGCTTCCTGAGCCTCTCAGTGGGGGTCTTTAAAGGTCTTTGTAAAGTCTTAGCAGACAAGTGGTAGCTATGATTAAGCGTATGGCTCCATCTGAAGCTGAAGCCCAGAGACATCAAGGGCTGCGGTGGATTAATGGTGGCAACAAATTCTTCGACACTCTCCCCAAAAGGTGGAGTTCATTTTCCTTCTTCTTGGATCTGGGCTGGCCTGTTACTGCTTAGTCAGTAGAAATCAGCAGCGGTGATGCTGTGCCCATTCTGGGTCTTGCCTTTATGAGAACTAGAAACTTCTGCTTCCTCCTGCTCAGGACACTCGTCTCAGGACACTCTCTCGAAGACACAGCCACCCTGCTGTGAGAAGCCCAGGCCCATGGGGCCCCAAGTAAGCACAGCTCCAGCGGAGTGCCCAGTGGACAGCCATGGGGTGCGCCATCTTGGGCGTCCCAGCCAGTCAGTCCCCAGATGACTGAGACTCGTGCAACACCACGTGGTTCAGAAGAACCCACAGAAATGTAGAGTTAATAAAACGGTTGCTTTAAGCCACTGAGTCTTGGGGTCGCTTGTTACATAGCAAATGTAGTTGTTGTTGGTTACCATCGAGTCAGCTCCAACTCATGCAACCCCATGTACAACAGAACAAAATGTTGCCCAGTCCTGCCTTATCCTCAAGACTGTTGGTATGGTTGTACAGAGATTGCTGCTATGCTCGTACCGAGTCCATTGTTGTGGCCACTGTGTATTTTGAGTACCTTCCAACCTAGAAGTCTCATCTTCCAGCACTATATCATATAATATTCTGTTGTAATCCATAGGATTTTCATTGACTAATTTTCAGAAGTAGATCACCAGGCCTTTGTTCTTAGTCTGTCTTAGTCTGGAAGCTCCACTGGGTGACCCTGCTGGTATTTGAAATACCAGTTATATAGCTTCCAGCATCACAGCAATATGCAAGTCACCACATATGACAAATTGATAGATGGGTGGTTCACATAACAAATAGATACCTAGAACAAGTATTTTCATCTTGGTGAGGGTCCCACACAGTTGAAGTCTGGACTCCAGGCCCCCGTGGACAGTGGTGGGAGCTTTGTCTGACTGACAAGCCCCCTTCCCTTGCACCACTCCAGAAGCAGCTCTGAAGCACACCTTCTCGTCCACAGAGCCAAACGTGGGGCTCTATCGCCCGCTTGCTGAGCAGAGCTGGCACTGCAGAGAGCTCCAAACCAGGCCTGCATCTCCACCGCCCTCCACTCTCCCCATTTCTGGACAGGGCCTACCACAGGGGCCTCCCACAGCCAGGAGCACTTGGTTTTGAGCAGGTTGCCTGCAGCTGTACCAGCCTGGCTGCCAGGGCTATAGGAAGAGCAGCCAGCCCCTGGTGCTCATCGAGGCTGCCAACAGGATCTGAGAGCACAGTGGGAGGCAATTTCCTAATAAACCAGGGCTTCTAGAGATGAGATGAAAGCAGGGCTGGTGGGGCATCTAAAGGCTTGGGGGGCCTTGGGGACAGGTGGGGGCTCAGGGGAGCTGGGGGAGCGACAGCCAGCCTCTAACCCCCTCTAGCAGGGCTGGATGTTTGTGACAGTAGTACTCATCTTCCCTAGTTGACCAGAAGACTAAGAGGTGTCACTATCCCTACCTGCCCACCCAGCTCCATTAAGCAATCAAGCCCGCCCTGCCCCAAAGGTTGATATGCAATTAAAATGGGCCTCTTTATGACAACACGTCCTGCTTGACCACACCATTACTATAGGACAACACTCAAATCTGTGTGGTGCTCACAGGTTGCATCTGATTTTCCAGATAACCAGGAGTCTACTAGAAAAAGGGCATCAATAACTATTACGGACTACTCCATAAACATCACGTCCTTCCCCTCAGAGCCTGAACTCAAGTTAGCACATGGAAAGTAGCTTTATTACTTACGAGAATTAGACAGCATACAACAGGACAAGCTCCCTCACGTGCAGTCCCCCCTCAAAAGCTGTCTGGGCAGAGATGATGACTCTTCCTTACACACCCACTTTGTGCCATGGGTGAGGGACTTAAATGAGATCCTACCTACTGCCAGTCTCCCCCTGGCCAGGTAGGTCCACCTAGGTGGACTGTAAGGTTATGCTATGGGTACCCCACCTGCACCATAGCTTAGAAAATTTCTCCCAGCTATTCCATATCTCCAGCCTAAGTGACAAATTGTATCATTTTAACTCTGCTAACAAGCATCCTGGTGGATGCCCTGGTGGCACAGTGGTTAACCGTTTGACTGCTAACCAAAAGGTCAGCAGTTCGAATCCACTAGCTGCTTTGGAAACCCTATAGGGCAGTTCAACTCTGTCCTATACGGTCGGTATGAGTTGGAATCGACTTGACGGCAACGGACATGGTATATATATAACAAGTATCATTCTGCATCACCGCCCCCCCCACCCCGACTTCCTAAGAAGAGAGGGAGTGGTTAGCCCAGAACTGTACTTTTTTAACTCTGATAACAAACATCAGGCCTCAGTGGGGAGGGGTGGTTTTTTCTGAGGCCTGAAGATACCGGCAGGGAGAGGAAAGGACAAAACCACGGCCATCTGGCCTCCCACAGCCTCACTCCAAACTTCTTGCCTTGACTCATCGAGTTAATGATAATAAACATTATGGAGAAGTTTTTTTTTTCCCCCTTTTTTTTAATTGTACTTTAGGTGAAGGTTTAAAGTACTAATATTTTCTCATCAAACCGTCAGTACATATATTGTTTTATGACATTGGTTAACAACTCCACGACATGTCAACACACTCCCTTCTCAGCCTTGGAGGACCCTTTTTTTTTTGGTGAAAATATACATAGCCAAATATACACCATTTCAAAAATTTCTACATGTACAATTCAGTTATGTTGATTACGTTCTTCCAGTTGTGCTGCTATTCTAACTTTAGATGAAGGTTTACAGAACAAAATAGTTTCTCATTAAACAGTACACATATTGCCCTATGACAATGGTTAACAACTCCATTACATGTCAACACTGTCCTTACTCATCCTTGCATTCCCTATCACCAGCTTTCCTGTCCCCTTCTGCCCTCTAGTCCTTGTCCCTGGACTGCTGTGCCTCATTAGTCCCGTTTTGTTTTATGGGGCTGTCCTATCCCCGGCTGAATGGTGAACCTCGGAAGTGACTACACCACCGAGCTAAAAGGGTGTCCGAGGGCCATACTCTCTGGGTTTCTCCAGTCTCTGTCAAGCCAGTAAATCTGTTCTTTTGTTGTATGTTAGAATTTTGTCCTACATTCTTCTCCAGGTCTGTCCAGAACCCTCTGTTGTAATCCTGATGAGACCAATCAGTGGTGGTAGCTGGGCACCATCTAGCTGTACTGGACTCAGTCTGGTGGAGGCCTTGGTAGTTGTGGTCCGTTAGTCCTTTGGACTAATCTTTTCCTTGTATCCTATTCTCTTCATTCTCCCTTGCTCCTGAATGGGTGAGACCAGTGGAGTATCTTAGATGGCTGCTCACAGGCTTTTAAGACCCCAGAAGTTACTCACCAAGGTAGAATGTAGAACAATGTCTTTATAAACTGTGTTATGCCAATTGAGCTAGAAGTTCCCTGAGACCATGGTCCCCACAGCCTTCCTCCCAGCTTTTCAATCATTATGGAGCAGTTTTATAGGTCACTACCTTACAAATAACTTACTTGATTCTTACAACTGCCCTATGAGGTAGGTATTATTGTATTCTCATTTCATAAGTAAACTGTGGCTCAGAAAGGTCAAGTGTCTTGCTAACTTCACCCCGTCAGTGAGTGGCAGAGCCGGGACTTGAATTCAGGGCAATATGAGTCCAAAATCCACACCCTTACAACTACTGTACACATCCCATCCCAGCTTCAGACACAAGGAAGCCATCCTCTGGGATTTGCTCTGAACTCCCAAGCCTGCATCTTAATACTGTTTCTCCATCTCTCATCCTTTTCCTTCCCTCCTGGACCAAGCTGTTCCCCCCAAAAGGGACGGTGTGGTGTATGACTGTCCCGGCCAGTCCTGACCCAGCCCAGGCCACCCTCATATCCAAGACCCAAGCCCACTCAGCTCTCCTGGGCTGGGCTCATAATGGCAGTGGGGATAATGCACTGGCAGTGGCTGACAGGCGATATTGTGGAGAAAGGGAAAGAAGCCCTTTCCTGTAAGTTCCTCCTATTCCCACCTCTCCAGCAAAAGTGTCTCCTGGTGGGTGACTGTCTGAGGCTGAAAGGTTAATCTTCAACAGAGGGCTAACAGGTCAGTTTCCAGCAGGGAACCATGTGGGTGGCAGGTGCCCCAGAGGGTGGTGAGGCTCATCTGGGCATTTCCTGTGGAACTAGCCCCTCACATGAAGACGCAGTGCTCACCCCCAGGCAGCTTACTGCTGTAAAGCTGGCTTTCTCCCACAGGCTCCCCAAACACCTTTGGCCCCCAGATCTTTTAAGATATGTTCTCCCAGAATGGAGTGAAGAATAAATCTTAATCATTAAACAACAACACTTGTAAGACAGAGCTGGAAAAGCCTTTATTTTTCAGACCCCATGTTTATATGAATCTTCGCTCCTCCCATAAGAGAAGCTGGCACCCCCTGGGTCACCTCTGCCACAAGGCAGAGCCACTGCAGTGACTTGCAGGCAGCCAGGCCCAGGCCTGCCCTGTGCTCCCCAGGACATCAGAATGGTCAGGGGTTCCGAGGTCTAGCACCAGGGAGACGGGGAGGAACAGCCGTGTCAGTTGGCTTCAGTCTCCTAGGGCTGCCATACCAAACCATCACAAAGTGGGGGAGTGAAGAACAGAAATGCATTGTTCTCCTGGAGGCTGGAGGTCTGAGCTCAGGGCGTCAGCAGGGCTGTGCCCTCTCTGTCGGCTCTTATCCCCTTCTGTTCTGGCAGCCCCAAGCCTTTCTTGGCATTCCTTGGCTTGTGGAGGGATACTCACATGGTGTGTTTCCCCCGTGTGTGACTCTGTTTCCGTGTCTGCCCTCCTCTTTTATAAGACACTAGTCATATAGGATTAGGACTAAGATCCACCCTCGTTTGACTTGACTGATAAGAAGAGAAAAACACTGTTTTCAAACAAGGTAATGTTCACAGGTACAGGCGTTAGGACTTTAACATATCTTTGGGGGTACACTATTTAATCCATAACATCAGTCTTCCACACCACTTGTGACCAGAAAGTCCCAGTGACACAGGCTCTTTGCCCCATTTGGTGTGGGTCTTGGAGTTTAGCCTTCCTTGCCCAGAAGCCCACTGAGTGAGAGGTGGGATGGAGCACAGTCATCAAAGCCTCTCTGCCCCTACACCAGCAAGGAAAGGCTCAGCTGGGAGGATGGCTGGGCCCAGTACTGCAGGAGAGGACACCTTGGCAACTCGACACCATGCGGTCAGCTATCAAGGTCCAAATGAGGCTCTCAGTGCCCTAGTGCTGGGAGAGGTAGGCTGGCTGGGAAAGGGGGCCAATTTCTCGAGTCCTGAGGAAATGGATGTGGGTGTTCTGTGCTTCCCACCTTGAGGAGCTCAATCCCCAGCCTTAATGCCATGAAAGCCACAGGACCTCAGCCATAAAGCAGCTTGAAGACCAACTAGTCACATGTTTTTAACTGGATGATCTCAGGGAGTCTATGAACCTTTAAACTGCCAATAAAATGTGGCACAAGGGATATTTTTCTAGGTAAAGTCTGTGTAGTTTTCATCATTGTCTTAGTCTTCTAGTGCTGCTATAACAGAAATACCACAAGTGGATGGCTTCAACAAAGAGAAATTTATTCTCTCACAGTCTAGTAGGCTACAAGTCCAAATTCAGGGCATCAGCTCCAGGGGAAGTCTGCCTCCGTCAGCTCTGGAGGAAGGTCCTTGTCATCAGTCTTCCTTTGCTCTGGGAGCATCTCAGCACAGGAACCTCAGATCCAAAGGATGTGTTCTACTCCCGGCATTGCTTTCTTGGTGGTATGAAGTCCCTCTCTCTACTTGCTTCCTTTCCTTTTATCTCTTGTTAAGATAAAAGGTGGTGCGGGTCACACCTCACGGAAACTCCCTTTACATTGGATCAGGAATGTGACTTTAGTAAGGGTATTACAATCCCATCGTAATCCTCTTTAACATAAAATTATACTCGCAAAACGGAGGACAACCACACAATACTGGGAATCATGGCCCAGCCAAACTGATACACACATTTTTGGGGGGACATAATTCAATCCATGACAATCATGAACCACCAAAGTGATGTGTGACCCAGAGAATATCCAGAGCCACTGGTCTAACCAACGTCCACCCACCCCATTCTACAGATTTAAAAACTGAGACCTAGGGAAAGAGAAGGACTTGTCCATGGTCAAACAACACTCTCCACAACAGAGACAAGCCTGGCTCTCATGCATCTGGCTCTGGAGTGGGTTCAGGACCTCTCCACGGTCCTGTTCCTGTGCCTAGAGGTGGAAGGAAGAGGCAGCTGAAGGGCAGACATAAGGATGGTGGAGAAGAGGATGCAGCGATGCATGACAGAGTGACCCTCCAACGGAGAATGCAGCAATAGGGAAAGAAGTCATCTGCCAGGTGGAAAGAGCACCATTCAATGTAGCAGAGAAAAAACAAAAATGGGACAGCAGCCCAGCCACCAAGAGCAGAGGAGAAGGGCCTGAAGTCATGTTTCAGCCAGAGAAGAGGTGATGAGAGTCCTGTCTACCCTGATGTGTGAGAACTGACAAGTCAGCCCTGCTCTGGGCCTCAGTTTCCCCACCTGTAAAATGCAGAGGATGCATCAGGTAATTCTTCTGGCTTGAAGACACCACAGTTCCCAGTGAGCGTGGGAAAGCAGAAAGCGTCTCCTGCTGCTGGGAATGAGAGGTCCCCTGGGCCTGCCTAGTTACCAACGTGCCTTTAGGGAGAAAAAAACCTAAGGTGTGATTTTCAGATGCACATTCTAGAGACCCTTCCCAGCCTCTCCAGCCGCGGTAGCCACCCCTTTTCAGCTATGGCTGACCTTCCAGGAGCCAGCTCTGAAGGTGGAGTCAACGACCCACGGTCAGGGGCAAGAAGCCCTCTGACCCAAAATCCCTCTTGAAGGTACTCCTTCCTCTTCCCTTCTCTTCCCCCTTGGCCACACACTCGACTTTGTCTGGTTAAAGGAGCTTTTTGGGTTATTAGACCTGGGACCCAGCTTTGCCGCTAAAACTCCAGGGAGAATATGCAGAGGGCCCCCAAGGGTCTCCCTCTGAGAGGCGTGGCCCCTGCCAGCCCAGCTGACGCATCCCCACTGGAACCAGAAATGAACCACCTTTCCCTCACACCTGTGCTTCCTCCTGCTTTCTCCAAAGTCTCGTTAAGCTTAATGGCTGACTGGACCCCAGTTAGTGGAGGATTCTGACACCAATACCTCTTTTTTTAATTGTGGTAAATATATATGTAACAACTTGTCTTTTGAACATTCCTCACAAGTGCAATTCCGTATACTAGTTATATTTATCATGTTGTTTAACCATTACCATTATTCATTTCCAAATTTCTCCATCACTCTTAACAGAAGCTCAGTGCCCCCTAAGTAGTGAGCCCCCATCCCCCTCACTCCTATCCCTGGTAACCACTAATAAACATTAGTCTTCACACATTTGCCTATTCTTGTAATTTCATGTAAGTGAGATCATACATATTTGTCCTTTTGTGTCTGGCTTGCTTCACTCAACATGATGTTTTCAACATTGGTCCACGTTGTAGAATGTATTAAGACTTCTTTTCTCTTTGTGGCTGAGTAGTACTCCATTGTGTCATGCACCACATTTTGCTTATCTGCTCATCTGTTGATGGACATTCAGGCTGTTTCCACATTTTGGCTATTTTCATTTCATTCAGGTGAAAGGTCCTGTGAGCCAGGGTCCCTGTATTTGTGTAGCCCCCTGTCACGGATTGAACTGTGTCCCCTAAAATTATGTGTCAATTTGACTAGGCCATGATTCCCAGTATTGTGTGATTGTCTATCATTTTGTCATCTGATGTGATTTTTCTATGTGTTGTAAATCTTATCTCTATGATGTTAATGAGGCAGGATTAGAGGCAGTTATGTTAATGAGGCAAGACTCATTCTACAAGATTAAGTTGTGTCTAAAGCCAATCTCTTTGAGATATAAAAGCGAGAAGCAAGCAGAGAGACCTGGGGACCTCATCCGACCAAGCAACAAGAGCCAGGAGAATAGCGCAACCTTTGGACCTGAAATTCCTGCACTGAGAAGCTCCTAGACCAGGGGAAGATTGATGACAAGGATCTTTCTCCAGAGCCAACAGAGAGAGTCTTCCCCTGGAGCTGGCTCCCTGCATTCGGGCTTGTAGCCTACTGGACTGTGAGAGAATAAATTTCTGTTTGTTAAAGCCATCCACTTGTGGTATTTCTGTAACAGCAGCACTAGATAACTAAGACACCCCCTCACTGGCCTTGGCAGCCCACTGGGCCTCTGAGCAGGGACACAGTTTCCAGCAGTCCCAAAAGAGGCCCAAGGGTGGGGAACGGTGGGGATACCCCCACTTCTGGCCCTTACTCTGCCTCTAACTGGCCACATAACAGTAGGCAACTCAGGGGCTCAGTCTCGCTCCAGTGGGGAGAAGACATCTGCCTCCAAGACTGCGTGGAATGACATGAGGCTAGGGCGCTGCCGGTCTGGCACAGAGCAGGGCCCTCGTCAAAGGCTGACCATGCTCATTCACCCTCTTAACACTGCCAACACACCCTCCCCACCCCCAGTGGTCAAGGCTGCCTGCTCAGTGGGGGCTGTGAGACCTCACAGGGAGAGCCTCATATCTGGGGGATGGGGGCCACTGGCCCAGCCTGCCTTCCCCCCAGCACGTGCCATGATCACTGGAAACCTTGAGAGTAACGTAAGCAAGAGGGAGCAGGGCTCCTAATTGAAAATCACATTTCCAGCTCCATCACAGTTTGCCACCCCGATGCTATCAGAGATGCTGTGAAAATGGCCCAGCGCCTGGCAGAGCCCCACCCCAAGTGCTCTCCTCTGAGCGCCTTGTCCTGTGCTGCAGGGGGACCCAGGAAGTAGTCAGGTGTCACCCCTGCAGAGACATCAGATGCCACAGCAAGAGACTCACAGGTGTGTGGAGCACACTTAAGAGTCACACACTGCCCAGACTCTCTGAGCAGTCTCCAACTGATCCTCTGAAATAATTCCTTTTTTTTAGTATCCATTTTAAAAGTGAAAAAACTGAGGCTCAGAAGCTACACAACTTGTCTACCCTGATCGTCCTGCAGTCACTGGTGGAGCTGGGATTTGAACACACATACAATAGTTACCTTACAAGCAGGTGTTCTTTCCTAGACACTCATACCACCCACACCATGTCTTCCGGAGGACACACTTCAGGGGCAATAGGCAGCTTCCCCAACCACGGCAAGTTGACCCAGAGACACCCAACCCAACAGGGGCTAAGCAAGTCTCTCTGCCTAGAGTAGGAACTCTGAAAGGACAAACATAGAGGCTGGGATCGTGGCTGGCAATGCCCTGGGCTCCACCACCACCGGCTGCTGAAACCTGAAATGTGGCCTTTCAGTTCTCCCATTGCTTCTGTGAAACACTCCAGTATCCTTGAAATATATTTGAGGTTTTGGTTTTTGTTTGTTTGTTTTCCTTCTTTAGTTAGATAGAGGAGTTTTCTACTGCTTGCAACCAAAAAACTTTAATATACACATACCATAAAAAATCTATTACTGTCAAGTCGGTTCCAACTCACAGTGACCCTACAGGACTGTATAGGATCCTGTAGGATTTGAGCTGCAAACTTTCTGTTTAGTAGCCAAACTCTTAACCACTGCATCATACACATAAAGAAGTCTAAAAAGGTGTATGGGCAAAGGTCTTTAGCATTCCAGCTCCATCCAGTTGCTCAAAACTCATCTTTCTACATTCTCCAACACTTACCAGTTCCTGCCGGGCCAGCCTCCTCCTGCCACCCTGTGCAATCTCAGGCCCACGTCAGGCCTGTACCCAGGCCATTCCTCTACCTACAACACCCTGACCACAAAAAAATCCCACTTTTCTTCCCCCCCAAGAAATCCCACGCACCCTCCAAGATTCAACTCAAGTGCCTCAATACAACTCTGAACTACACAGTACTAAAATTTTAAAATAATAATCGAGCTCAATATATGTTGCCTTGTATTGTTATTTTCTTGGTTTGAAAGGCCCTTTGATCACGGAAACCTCATATTCTCCTGGTGTTGCATCATGTGCTGCGTCCAACACAGGCTGGGAGCAGAGCAGATGTGCCACTGGCCAGATTCTGTGATATTCCTACAACATCCAAGTTCTTTGCCATGCTTGAGCTTTTGGATTAGCTGTTCTCTCTGCCAACCACACTGTCATCCCAGATCTTCTCATGGCTGGCTGCCCCTCATCTTGCAGGCTCAGTTTATGGAACCTCATCCAATAGGCCTTCCCTGACCACCCTATCTAAGCTAGAAACACCCCCCGACTACCTACCAACTTACTCTCTATGAGGTCACTGTATGTATGTCAGAGGACTAAGCACCGTCTGTAATATCTAGCTTATTTATTTGTTTTCTTATTTATTGTACTTCTCCCCATTGGAATGTCAGCTCCCGGAAGGCAGAAATCTTGTCTGGCTTGTTCACTGTAGAATCCCCTGTGCCTTGCATATGTAGAAGCACAATAAAAATATGTTAAATCATACTTAGGTTCTAAGATCTCTTCCTTCCTTTCCACGAGTACATCTGCAGGTCCACATGTCCCACCATGCCTGCAGAGAGGTACGTAGGTAATTTGGCCCCATGAAGACTCCTGAGTCCACTTAACCAACCAGCTACTGGGTGAGAATGCCTGGCCTACCTCTAGTGCTGAACCCATGGAAGCACCTCACAGAGTGAAAGAGAGAACTTGTGTATAGTTCCCTGGCATCTAGGCTTGGGACTCTCTACCTTCATAAAACTTGGTCCAATGACTGTCTCAGGCTCTTCCCTGGGGCAGTAGCATGAAAGAGAGTAAGGGGCAAAGAGAGAGGTCTGCAGTGGAGAGGAGCCGGAGCATCAGTCCTCAACACTAGTGATAAGGGTAGATTAGGAAAGCTGAAAGCAAAACCCAAAGTGAGGAAGTGAGAGAGACTGCCTGCAGCAGCGGAACACAGTCTGCCCTGATGGTGAGGCTGAGATGCTGGTCTTCGGCCCACCTTCACACACTGCACAAACAAGGGTAAATCATGACACTTACCCTCTCTGGGCAGTAGTCTTTCCTCCTGTTGAATAAGAGGGTTGAACTATGTTATCTCTAAGGTCCCTTAAAGCTCTGATGGCCCATAGGGAGGAAGGGCTTTCTTCATTAGACTTAAAGCCCAACAAAGCTCCTGCTATGAGTGGGGTCCCTCCACGTGCCTTCTTTCTCAACCCCTGTAGAGCTCGTTTTCTAGTTACACTCCTGTGTGAGGCCCCTGTGAGTCATTAAACACTGGAAAAGCAATCTGCAGAGGGTGCCATTTCTGGTCTAGCAAGCCAATATCTGGGAAGCAGCCAGGAGTGGCTTTTTTCCCTTCTTTGGGTCCTTTGCCGGGAAGAAATGCATACCGGCACTCAGGTCCCTGAGCAGCAGGCCAGCAAGGGAGCCAAGGACTGCTTGTTCAGTAGCCAAGAAATCGCTAACATGTTTGGAGATCTTTGATCTCAAGATTTCTTGTGAATGCCAAGAGTTAACATTGTGAGTAGCACCCTTTCTGATCCATGGGAAAACAAAACACCTATACACAGGGGCTCCCTATAAAGGTTTATTTACAGAAAAGAAATTTCACCAAGGGTTTGGAACAAAAAGAACAGCAAGAAAACCAATAATCAAATACTGAGTATCAATTTTAAACCCACTCCTGGACTAGATGCTCTGAGTTATGATGTCCAGGATAGGGTAGCATCCTTAGGCTAGTATGTTCACACATCTTTACATCTGCTAACTCCTAGGAAATAGTAAGATAAAGTAGGTTAGGAGGAAGTCTGTGAGGGTAAAATGCAGGTAATTTTCTTTGAGAATTGGGCCATAGAAAATGAGCAAAGTTCTAGAAAAACATAGCAGACACAAGAAGACATAGAAAATCAGGATAATTCTATAACTATGAAAGAAATTAAAACTGTAAATTAAACAAAAAAAGTCCCATAAACAAAGCTCAAGCCAAGATGGCTACACCACAAAACTTAAAAACCTCTTAGAGACGAGATAAAGCCAATATTATACATAGTTTTCTGTACATGTAAAACTCTACTCGTTTTACATGACCAGCATAACCTTAGTTCTGATATCTCACAAAGACATTAGGAGAAAATAAACTGCTGAACAAATTCATTTATAAATAGAGTGGCAAAATTCCTAAGCAAAACAAATCCAGTGATATTTTAAAAGTATGATATACTATGGAATGCAATGTTAGCTTAACATTAAAATCAATTTATAAAATTCACCACATTAACAGAATAAATGAGAAAAAGTCCTGGTTATTTCAAGAGACACCAAAAACAAACAAACAAATAAATAAAAAATGTGATAAATTTCAAAATCTGTTCATAATAACATACTCAGAAAACTAAGAATGAAAGGGAACATACTACATCTGATAAAGAGTACAACTAATACCATACTTAATGGCGGCATAATGAAAACTTTTACTCCCTAGGTCAGGAACAACAAGAAGATATTCACTCTTGTTACTTCTGTTCAACACTGTACTGAAGGATCTAGCCAGTACAATAAGGCAAAGAAAAAAAAAGGAAGAGGCATAAAAACTCTTCATTCACAAATGACATGAGTTTATACGTTGACAACAAAGGAAAAAACTAAAAAAAAAAACCTAATAATTGAATTTTACAAGCTCACAAATATGAAGTGAAAATCCACTGTTTTTTCGCACACTGCCAACAGACAATGATAAAATGAAATTTAATTGAAACCAGTACTGTCTACTGTATTTTTTTTTTTTTATTATACTTCAGGTGAAGGTTTACAGAACAAATAGTTTCTCATTAAACAGTAGTACACATATTGGTTTACGACATTGGTCAACAACCCCATGACATGTCAACCCTCTCCCTTCTCAACCTGTTTTTTTTGTCTTCGGTGAAAATATATTTAGCCAAAGACACACCATTTCAAAAATTTCTACATGCACAGTTTAGTGACATCGACTACGCCCTTCCAATTGTGCTGCTATTCTCACTTTAGATGAAGGTTTACAGAACAAAGGAGTTTCTCATTAAACAATTAGTACACGTTACCCTATGATAATGGTTAACAACCTCACTACACATCAACACTGTCCTTACTCAACCTTGGGTTCCCTATCACCAGCTTTCCTGTCCCCTTCTGCCTTCTAG